>NC_057797.1:668036079-668051883 GCF_018294505.1 Triticum aestivum | reverse complement strand
GGTGAATTTTTCATAAGACTCAGACGTGTGATGTGTAAATGTTAATAGTGGCACACTAGTGTATAGTGCGCCATTACTAGTTAAAACTAGTAATGGCGCATTATCCCCTGGTGCGCCATTACTAGTTTTGAAAAAAAAGTAAAACAAATTGTTAATAGTGGCGCACAGAGTGTGTGGTGCGCCATTACTAGTTAAAACTAGTAATGGCGCACTATACCCTGGTGCGCCATTACTAGTTTTGAAAATATAAAAATAAAAAAATTGTTAGTAGTGGCGCATCGTGGGTGTGGTGCGCCATTAGTGATATGGACACTAATGGCGTACCTACACATGGTGCGCCACTGCTCTATAGCAGTGGCGCACCACATATGTGGTGCGCCATTAATGTTCATATTAGCTATAGCCCTTTTCCCGGTAGTGTGAGTTAAATCTCAGCCTTCCTAACCAGACGTACAGTTGTCACAGCAACTGGAACTGGTCCAACAAACCCCTTGTCCTCTCCGAGCAACTGGTTCTATCCTACCTCTGTTGCCTTACTTACAGTTTGTCTTGGTGAAGTCTTTGCCTACTTGCTTTATCTGTTTGACTTCACTGTGTGAAGGCTGTTGTCTGTTTGGCTTCATACTATCTTCCATCCCGATCCAATCTACCTAGCTGCTTATAGTCATTGTGCTTTCACTTCATTGCTTACTTGTCTATGGCTTGTCTAGTGTAAACTACCTTCCGCTGCATATCAATAGGGTCATTTCTATCGTTTGTCTTTGAAACATCCATATTTTGAAGACTTTCATAAAAATCGCCTATTCACCCCCCTCTAGTCGAATACTAGCACTTTCAATTGGTATCAGAGCAAGGTGCTTCCTTGTTCTGTGTGATTCGGTTTAACCACCTGGAGTTTAGCTATGTCGACTGCAGGGATAATCAAAGTCTCCGCTGCGTGCCCTGTCTTTGGTGGCACTGATTACCCCTACTGGAAGAATAAGATGCGCATGCATCTTAAAGCCATTGATGTCGATATTTGGTATGTTGTCAAGAATGGCGTTCCCAAGACTGGTGAAGGTGTCACTCTTGCTGATGTCAAGAAGTTCGTGCAACTAGACTCAACTGCCAAGAACATCATCTGTGGTCATCTGACCAAGGGGCAGTATGGTCGTGTGAGTGCTCTGGAAACTTCAAAGTTGGTCTAGGACTGGCTCTCTAAGGTCAATGAAGGCGTCTCAACACAGAGAGATTCAAGGATCAGTGTTCTTCCAATCTCTTCAACCGCTTCAAGAGAAATGACAATGAGAATGTCCAACTCACATTTGATCGCCTCACTGACCTCACCAATGAGCTTCATGCACTCGGCACCACTGAGATCACCAAGCATGAAACTGTCAAGACACTACTAAGATCTCTCGATAGCTAATTTGACACCCTTGCCCTGATGATTCAAGAGCGCCCTGACTTCAAGACTCTCGATCCATCTGACATACTTGAGAGGCTCAACACCCATGAGTTCCAGCTATCTGAGAAAAGAGATATCAATGGTCCCAACTATGGTCGTACTCGCGCTTCGATGGCAAAGGCCGTCTCCTCGTCTGAAGAAGAATCTGACTGCAGTTCTAGTGATCCTGAAAACATTGGAAAGGAGCTTGCTATGCTCGTGAAGAAGTTCCAGAAGTTCACCAAGAAGAAAGACTTCAAGATCCAGCTCAAGGAATGATGAAGCTTCCTCTCGTGATCACAAGAAGAGAACCTGTCACAAGTGCAAGAAACCTGGTCACTACATCTCTGAGTGTCCACAATGGGACAACGAGACAAAGAAGAAGAAGAAGAGCAAGGACTATGATTCTGATGACAACAAGAAGAAGAAATCCTCATAGTCTTCTTCCAAGTCTTCGTCGAAGTCTTCTTCACACAAGCACTACAAAAAAATACACTTCTATGATGATACGTGTTTGTCACAGTAGGTCGTGTTTTCTATCACGCATGTACATCCATGACAAATTTATGACAGAATCAAGATAGTCATACCTGTGCTGTCGTAGAAGTGTTCCATGACATTGCCAAAATTATCATCACGGAAGTGTCCACTTCCATGACGATAAATCGCGCGTCACAGAAGTGCTTTCGTCAAGGGTGATCGACACGTGGCATCCACCGTAACGGAACGCCGTTAAGCTATCGGGTCGGATTTTGGATCTAATAACCCGTTAACAGCCATGACCAATGCCGATTTTCCATGTGTAAAATTCTCATTGGCTGACGGATCCACGCGTCAGCTCCGCGTTGGCACAGGTGTCACTCATCCAACGGTCGAGTTGGGCCTATGATATGTTGACACGTGGACCAGTCCAAAAGTGGCCCACAAAGTTTAAATGGGCCGGCCCAACCGAAGGCCCATAAGATTTGGCGGGCCATAATGGGCCGGCCCTGCTAAAGGCCCACAAAATTTAGCGGACCATAATGGGCCGGCCCAGCTAAAAGCCCACACGATTTTGCAGACCATAATGGGCCGGCCCAGCTAAAGGCCCACAAGATTTTGCGGACCACAATGGGCCGACCCAGTTAAAGGCCCACAAGATTCTGCCGACCATAATGGTCCGGCCCAGCTAAAGGCCCAACATTCTTTGTCAAATTGGCCCGTCAACGGCGTGTCCTAAACTTGTCATCAACGCGGCCCATTGTTACTTCTGGCCCGTTAATAGTCCGCTAAGTAATTGGGCCAAATTACGGCCCGGTGTATTTCCGGCCTGTTAAAGGTCCGGCTTCATTTGGGCCCATTTACAGGCCATCAAAACTTTCGGCCCATAAACGACCGTGAAGGATTTGGGTCATAGTCGGCCATGTCTGACATTCGGCCTGTTAGAGGCCCACTATAGCTTTGGGCCACTTTCGGCCTGTTAATGCCGGACGTAAACCATGGGCCATATGTGGCCCAACGTCATATCGGGCCCATTAACGGCCCATATAAAAATTACGATAATCTAGCCCGACCGAAGTTCCGGCCTGTTAAAGACCCGTGTATTAGGTCGGCGCATTTACGGCCCATCCGAATTTCGTCCTGTCAAAGATCCACATCGTAAATGGGCCACCATTTCGGCCTGCTAAGTCCAGTGGGTTATTTGGCACAATCAGGGCCCAATCTCACTTTCGGTCTATTAAAGGCCCATGTTTTTTATGGGCTCGAGATATTTACACCTGTAAATGGCCTATTTTTACTGTGGGCCCAAATTATGTTTAGGCCTGTTAAAGGCCCACTATGGGCACAGGCCTACCAGAAAAATATGAAAGCTTATGCTGATTTAGGCCCAGATATTTTTAGTGGGCTACATGACAATTTCGGCCCGTAATCGTTTTTAGCCCAATTGGAATGGTCCCGATGAATGTTGGCATGTTGGGCTCCTACGAAGCTTTCGGCGAATACATTACTAAGATAAACCTACACTATACAAAAATAGCATCGTAATTACTGCAGCCTGAGGCAGCATCATAAATATTGTATCACAAAAAAATAAATTCCAACCATACAACAAAAGGCCTGTTGGCATAAAGTTTATAGTCCTTCCAGATAAAAGCACCATTAGATGTATAGAAGCACAAATCATTTGTCCTGAGTGCTAATGTTTTAGGCTGTAGAATCTGATGGAGCAGCACGATCTCCACCTTTTTTCCGCCATTGCTCTTGAACAACTAAGCGAATGTCTGATAGTCTGGTTTCAAAACCATTCATATCTTGACGACATTTCTCAACCTCTATTCTTGTTTCCGAAACAACGTCCATTAGGGATTGGACTTGTGTCTGGAGCACAGATAGATCACTTTGTCTAGCAGGAAGATTTTGTTCAGTAGGATATTTGGACGAGGTTACCTTCACAACCAACCCAGAATTACGCAGGAAGGTGCTTTTTGCACTGTTAGTGGAGAGATACTGACGCACTGCATCAAGAGGTGGTTGTGGCTGTAGTAGCCTCGTCACCTTCAGGTGGTTGTGGCTATTCAATCATTTGTTCCATAGCTTCCTGAAAGTTTGAACTTGTAGATTAGTGTACCAGATAAGTTACTAATGAGACAAAAACAAACAAAGTAGGTTAAACATTTATACATAACTTATTTTGGTAAACTAATGTAATACATTACCATGTATTGTAGTGCCAACTACATAATAAATTAACTTTCGGAACATATGTCCATGTAGCATGCCTACTGTATTGTCTATTTCCTCACATTCGTTGACATCTAAGGATAAAGAGACATGGTTTAAAGTAGGATGAACATAGTATGACATCATTCATATCATGGGCAAACAAATATAAAACAAACATGCTATTTTATCATTGTGTGCGCACGTGAACATAACAACTAGATTACAGATCAAGACCAAAAGAATATCCTTCATCTCTTTTAAACCATGTAAGGTGAAATGATACGTTAAGACAACTGTGAATAAAAGTGAACAAAGTAACTGACATTGGCTACAAACCAAGTAGTTAAATGAACACATCACAGTACCAATCAGTTCAAGGCAGGAGGAGTAAGGACTTACAACAGCGGCTTGAACTGGTGTGCTCATGCCCTTCATCTTGCTGGTGTGGCAATCCTTGAAGATTTGCACTTCATTCGGTTCAGGTTCTTCTTGGTCCGCACGGGATTTCCTCTGTATTTGGAACAAGTCAATATAGATACGATAATATGGCACAAAAAAAAGAAGGAAGTAGCAGCTATTTACAAGAGCCTCGCAGTGTGCAATATAGCTACGAGATCCTGTTGTCTGTTGCAATTTCACTTTAGAATGGTTGGTTTTGTTCTTTAAACAGTTAGCCTAGAAGAAGATTCACTTGTAAGGAACATACATAAATACAAGTTCAATATGTGGTCTGATCAAATACATATAGCCTACCTGATACTTTGGATCATACCAGTGTTTAACGAGAGCTATCTAGTCTTCATCTGTAATATATTCCACTGGAGATGTTTGGGCGATTTCATTGCTAACCTTCCCTTCAAGGTGAGATTTTCTAAGGTGGTACCGATACTGTCGCAGAGAAGACTGAAAAACATGAGTGCATGCTTGTCTAGTTGCATCATCTTTCGAATCCTACTTGAACCTCAACTGTTGAAAAAAGAATCTGAGTCTTATTAGGAGGAAGCTAGAAAGTATGGGATAGAGCAAAACAATATTACTAATTGCGATGAATAACATTACTTACGGATAAATGGTCAAGGAAGGTGTTAAACTGGGTATTGGCTGTGTCATTCCTGTACTGGATCCATGTTGGGAGGATATGTGCATGACACCTAACGGCAACGGCTGCCTCTGATACTAACTTGGCTGACTCTGTAGCATCACGTGGCCTTTTTAAACCTGCTTCAAAATGGATCTCCATTCTTCCTCATTTAGATTTTGTTAATCTGTCAAGCATTATCCCTGATGTCTGTTTCCGCTTGCGCCGTGGTGCTAGTTCAACAACGAATATGGAAAGTGTTAGTGTACATCAAACTGTGAGAGTACATATAAAGGAGCATGCAACTGCAACTTGACTCGGTCAGGTACCGTCTTGGTGTTGATGCTCATCAGGTTCATCTGATCTTGCCAAGTCTTGTTGTGTTAGTAGTGCTTCGGAAGTAGTGTTAGGTGTGAAGGGAGCTTGGGAACTGGAGAGTTCCGGAGCAAACGAACGAGTAACTGGTTGAGATGCTGGTACAGTTGAAGCGGATGCTGCAGCTGGTGGAGCAGGTGATACTGTGTTTGTAGATTTAGCCGATGGACTTGAACCTTCTACTGGACTATAAGTACCAGCAGAATCTCGACGACAGAACCTTTTCCGTTTCACTCGACGAGTAACAATAGTCCCTACTATATTATTTTCCTTGCTCTTTTTTGACTTTGCCATGTCAAGCTGTAACCACAACACAAAAGAATAAAATCACTCTTCAGAACTCATTGATGCATGATACAGACAAGCAATACTTTGATGTAAGACAACCGTATGAGGATGGAATATGTAAGAAAAACAGGACGGCATGACATATTCACAGCTACGATGTGCAAACTAAGAAGAAGGATTTTCAAGAAAATAGAAGTAATGCAATCTAGACACCATATGAAAGATGCAACCAATATTACTCTGCCAAGTTAAAAGTGTCTTGTCATAAGTGGCAATTCGAAAAATTAGAAGCAGTACAACATAGAAATCAATGCAAGATGCAACCACTATCAAACTGCCATGTTAAAAGCGTCCAATCATGAGTGACTGATGCGGGATACACAACAACAGTACTTTGATGTAAGAACATGGTATGATAGATAGATTCAGTGTATTCTAGACACAGAAAGCCATGTCATATGCACATGTATAACGTATAAACTCAGCAGGTGCAATTTAATCAAAATAGAAGAAATACAGGCTAGACAACATATTGTGACACCCAAAAATTTGGACAGGATTTGTTTACTAAAATTTTTGCCAGGAAATTAAAATTTTCATTTTCTGGTTTTTCTTTGATTTCACAACCATTCTTTTCTTTGATATTGTGGAGTTCTTACACCAAGTGAAAACTTTCCAAATATATTGTTCAACTGGTTTATCTTCCCAAGACCTTTGCTTTTGATCAGTGGAATTATTTCTGAATTTATTTTTCCCTGAACTTTATTTCTTTGAAAATGAATTTTCTTAAGTTTTAGAGCTCAATTTGCACTGCAGCCATTTGATAAATGCATTTAAAATTTTCACCAAAATTTGGGGATGTCATATGATGTTTTTAAGTCACTTTGTAGCAAGAATATCTTTCATTCATTGGTGAACTTGAGCTCTACACCAAATTTTCAAATCTGGCCCAGTTGGCAATTTTGCACTACAACCTATTTAAATATTTCTTTAAGGCTTCCACCAAAATTGTGGGATGTTAGTAGTAGTATATAATTCAGCTTTATGCAAAAACCCATTGATGTTCTTTGAAAATTTTGAGTGAATCAACCTCATCTTAATTCGGGCCCTGTTGGGTGTTTTCTACTGCAACCCTATTTATTTTTGCTCTAGTAGCCATGAGCTTTCTCCTGCCTATAGTACACCCTACAAAACTCTTAAGTCCAGGAGGTTGGACTCATTGGAGCATTTTGGTACATGTAATAATGCCATTTATCTACTGCAACCCTATTTATATAATTCAGCTTTACACTAACAAGTTTCTAGTTTTGCCAAACTAACTTTACCACCCTCTTTATCATCCAAAGAGACTATGATCTAGAGATTTTGGCCACCCCAAGAGTTGCCTAGATGCCATTGGCATTCTGTTAAACACCTTGAGTGCATGGACAGTTTTGACATGATTTTTGTCTTTGCACTGTGACCTTGCACCTCTGGACAAACTAGCATGTCCACTAAGCTCCTAGATGACTCTAACCTAGACCTGTTGAAACCCAGCCTCACCCAAGACATCTAGCACACCCTAGCATTGCATCGAGCACCTGGCGTGTGTGCGCTGGGCGCGCCCAGAGCGTGCGTTTTGCACGTGCGTGCGCCCGAGCCGCCGCGTCATGCCCCTGGCCCTTGCTCGCCTGCAGAGCCACGCCCGCCCTCGTCCACACGTCGGAGCCCTCCAAGCCAGCCCCTGGAGCCCTACATCGCCGCCGTCAGGTCGGCCATAGCGGCTAGCGGCCGGCCACAACAGCCTCTGCCACGGACAGCGCCGCCCGAGCCTCCTCCGTTCGCCAGCTGCCCTCGTGAGCAGGCCGTCCTCATCCACTTGCCCTCCCAACCCCGCTAGCCTCCACCACGTCGCCCTGCTGCAAACAGAACGCCAGTTCACGGACAACCTTATCCACGACCGCGGAACCGACATTGCTGCGCTATATAAGGAGCCCCCGAGCTCGTCCAGGCCCTCAAGCAACCTCATACCACCCCTCTAGAGCCTCCCATAGCCAGAGAACGACGGGAGGAAGTCGTCTTGCTCACCTCCGACAGGTTCGGCCGCCGCCACGCTCCGGTGAAATCCGGCCAAGACCGAGGCCCCCGAACCCCTCCCGTGCTTCCATCCTCCTCCCCTCGACCGTGCGGAGCCATCCAGCATCTCAGCCTCGATCGGGAACCACCGTAGACCAAAGCCCCAAATCCACTCGAAGCTTCCTCCGCCGCGGAGCTCACCGCCGGCGACTCCCTCCGTCCCCGCAGGCCAGTCGACCACCGGAAGGACCGCCTTGAACCATCGGGTCCATCCATGCCCTCGGAGTCCCGCAAGGAGCCACCCATCGCCGGCGTTGATCACCGGAGCCCCGCCTCCGTTCGGCCAGAAGAAAGGGAGGGCGGGGGCGATTGGTCAAACCTGACCAGTGGGCCCAAGGGTCCCACTGTCAGTGACCCAGCCCCGCTGAAACGTGGCTTAAGTGGAGGCGTATTCCGCTGAATACATCTTCGATAATCAGAAAGCGTAAGCCGCCCCGAAACATTTTCTTTTTCTGGTTTTATTTAAAAACAGATTTTGTCTAAACTTTGACCGGCTATAACTTTTTAAATATAAGTCCAAATAACTTGATTCTTTTTCTGTTGTTCCTCAAATTTGGTCTAGTTTATTTCCAAATTTATTTGAAAATTTTCCAAACAACTTTTTTGCACTGTTTTGAAACTATGTGTTGATTTTGAATTTTTCTTAAATAGGATTTTGAAGAAGGAAGAAACTTTCAAAAGTTTTGGAATGCACCCTGCCTCTCCACAACTTGAAGGCAAGCATTCTGGAACCCTGGCATAATATTATCGTGTGTTGTTTGAAACAGTTACAACACCACCTTGTCTCGGACTTTTCGTTACTTTATGTGATGATGTGACCCTACTCATAAGTGCATATTGATGACCCCGTGCTATGGAAAATTTGATATGTTGATAGTGATTACCCTTGTATGCTTTTCGTGCCTATCGGAGGGAAGCCGAGAAAGTCTCTGTCTTGGTTATGACCTGTGACATATGATGATTATGATTATGGACTAACCATTTGTATTATTTGAATTAATGGGTATCCCTAGGACGGTTTTACCTCCTGGATATTCACCGTGATTATTCTTATATAAGCCCTTTATGTGGTGTCGCTCAGACGCCCGACTGTGGCATGCTTGTTGTTTAATTTACTTATAAGCCCTTTATGTGGTGTCGCTCAGACGCCCGACTGCGGCATGCTTGTCATTTAGTTTACTTATAAGCCCTTTATGTGGTGTCGCTCAGACGCCCGACTGGGGCATGCTTTATATTACTGTCCTTTCGAGGCGTCGCTTCAGACACCCGATCGGTGCATTCTATTTCTACTCTATGATTTCATAGTCATATTCGACATGAATAACCTGCTTGCATGCATCATGATAATTTTTTTATGATTTGACGTTGTGATCATAGAAAATATCAGAGCATGTTTATTCATTCGTTATATTATGCCCGTGTTCTCAATGTTTGTGAGTACATTCAAAAGTACTCACTGGCTTGTCCTTGGCTATTGTCTTGGCCAGATTTCTTGCGTGGAGAGGAGCGTTGCGATGACAGCCCCAGAACCTATGCAAATGGAGATGGCAGCCTCGCGAAGATAGGAATTATCCTGGTTAGCTGTTCCTGTGGGAAATGGAGTCCCATAGACGCTGGTGATCCGCAAACCGCTTCCGCCGTCAACCGGTAGAAACCATTTGTTGTACTCATAGGCCAGAATGGTCTTGTACTACACATTATGTACTTTGCTTGGAACTTATGTATCAAGTTGGTGCCTCATCAGCTAACAGTAATCCTGGGGCTGGTGAGCACAAGGACCATTTTCTGGGAAATTAATATCCCGAAAAACCAGTCCTGACACATATGCAACATGAAACCAATTATCACACTGTGAACTAAGAGCAAGCACCTGCGATGGTGGAGTACGGGAGATGAACTCATCATGTAGACTTGGGACTTCAACTTCATTAGAAGTAGTAGTTGCAAATCTAGAGAGTCTCTGTTTGCGTCGGTGCGGAGGACCACCAGCATCCCCTAACTTACTCTTTTCCTTCCTATTTTCTGATATTGCCTTATGAAGTCAAAACCACAAGAAGATGAATAAAATTAGCTCTGCATAACTGGTTGATGCATGATACAGACGAACACTACTTTGATGTAAGGCAAGCGTAGGATAGGAGGATGGAATATATACAAAAAAAGACAGCGTTTCATATTCACACGTACGATAGGAGGATGGAATATGTATGAAAAAACAGTAAGAGGAAGGCATTTCAACAAAATTAGAAGAAATGAAAGCTAGGCACCATATGAACATGCAACCAATATCACTCTATCAGGTAAAAAGTGTCTCGTCGTAAGTGCCATTTCGAGAAATTAGAAGCAGTACAAGCTAGAAGACAATGCAAGATGCAACCTACATCACAGTCCCAAGTTAAATGTGTCTTATGGGTAAGTGATCGTTGCAGGTATAAGTTGTAAGCTACGCAGAAGCAATTCAACATAATCAGAAGCAATACAAACTAGACATCATACGGAAAATGCAACCACGTATAACAGTTCGAAGTAAGAGCAAGCACCTGTGATGGTGCAGTAGGGGAGATGTGCTCATCATGTACACGTATGTTCTAGAAACAGGAACACGGGTCATATTCACGGGCATTATGTGTAAATTAAGCAGATGCAATTCAAGTTAGAAGCAATACAAGCTAGACATCATACGCAGCATGCAACCACATATAATAGTGTCAAGTTAGAGCAAGCACCTGTGATGGTGGAGTAGGGGAGATGTGCTCATCATCTACACAGCTACGTTGACTGTCTAGCCTTGTGTTGTCTTGCGAATCTTGTTGGGAGGATGGCGGAGTAGAATCTGTAGAGACCCCCTGTTTGAGTTGCTCCGAAGGACCACCATCATCCATTGCCAGACTAATTTCCTTTAGCTGTAATGATTTTGCATTGTGAAGTCAAACCAATAAGAAAAAGGAATAAAATTCGCTCTTCAGGACTCATTCATGCATGATACTGATGAACACTACTTGGATGAAAGGCAAAAACATGATGCGAGGATGGAATATGTATGAAAAACAGGATGGTGTGACATATTCACACCTATGATGTGGTAACTAAGCAGAAGGAATTTCAACAAATTAGAAGCACTGCAAGCTAGACACCATATGAAAGATGCAACCAATATCACTCTACCAAGTTCAAACTGTATGGCGTTTCAACAAATTAGAAGCAGTACATGCTAGAAATCATATGCAAGACACAACCAATATCACAGTGGCGACTTAAAGGTGCCTTATCATAAGATATAGTATGTACCAAAAACAGGAAAGCGTGTCATATTCACATGTATCATGTCTAAGCTAAGCAGATGCAGTTTACACTAATTAGGAGCAATACAAGCTAGACACCATATGCAACATGCAACCAGATATCACACTGCCAAGTTAGAGAAAGCACCTTGGATGCTGGAGTAGGGGAGCGGAGACTTGGACCTTGCAATGCACTATCAGTACAAGGAGAATCGGTACAGATGCTCCGTTTATGTTGCTACAGAGGACCACCATCATCGCCTTCCTTACTCTTTTCCTTCCTCTTTCTTGATTTTGCCTTGTCAAGTCAAACCCACAAGAAAAAGGAATAAAATTTTCTCTTCAGAACTCATTGATGCATGATACTGACGAACACTACTTTCATGTAAGGCAGCTGCATGATAGGAGGATGGAATATGTATGAAAAACAGGACGGCGTGACATATTGACATGTATGATGTATAAAGTGTAAACTAAGCACAAGGTGCTTGAACTTGTTAGAATCGATGCAAGCTAGAAACCATATGAAAGATGAAACCAATATCACTCTGCCAAATTAAAAGGGTGCCCTAACAAATGTATTTGACCAAATTAGAAGCAATACATGGCAACATGCCAGAAATAATATGCAATATGCAACGAATAAAGGTGACTCATCGTAAGTCATTGATATTGGTTTCATGTAAGAACAAGGTTAACACATAGATGTAGTGTGTACCAAAAATAGGAAGGCATGTCATATTCACAGGTATAGTGTGTAAACTAAGAAGATGCAATTTACCCTAATTAGAAGCACTACAAGCTAGACATCGTTTGCAACATGCAACCACATATCACACTGCGAAGTTAGAGCAAGCACCTATGATGGTGGTGTAGGGGAAGTGCGGTCTTCAGGTACACAGCTACGTTCAATATCTTCATTTAGGCTTGCTGTTTCTTGAGAATCATGTGGAGAGGATGAAATTGCATTCTTTATAAGAGTATTGCATCTCATATTAACCAACGCGCGTGACTGTCTCATCATAAGCGATAGACGCAGGATACACAAGAACAGTAGTTTGATGTAAGAACATGGTGTGATAGGCAGATGTAGTATGTACCAAAAACAGGAAGGCGTGTCATATTCACATGTATAATGTGTAAGCTAAGGAGATGCAGTTTAACAAATTAGGAACATTGATGAGGGATACACAAGAAAAGTAGTTTGATGTAAGAACATGGTTAATAGAAAGACGTAGTATGTAGCAAAAACAGGAAGGCATGTCAGATTCACATGTATAATGTGTTAACTAAGGAGATGCAATTTACCCTAATTAGAAGCATTACAAGGTAGACACCATATGTAACATGCAACCACATATCACACTGCCAAGTAAGAGCAAGCACCTGCGATGGTGGTGTGGGGGAATTACGGTGATCAACTAGAGAGCTACGTTGACTATCTTCATTTAGCCTTGTTGTTTCTTGAGAATCATGTGGGGAGGATGACGCTGCACTCGTTAAACGAGTATGACATCTTACAGTAACCCACCCGGGTGACTGTCTCATCATAAGTGATTGACGAGGGATACAAAAGAGCATTAGTTTGATGTACGAACATGGTTAATACACATATGTAGTATGTGTCAAAAACAGGAAGGCATGTCATTATCAAAGGTATAATGTGTAAAGTAAGCAGATGCAATTTAACCAAATTGGAAGCAATACAAGCTAGACACCATATGCAACATGCAACCACATTTGACAGCGCGAAGTTAAAGCAAGCACCTGGGATGGTTGTGTGTGGCAATTTAGATCACCAACTGCAGAGCTACGTTTACTGTCTCCAACTACTGACACTGCACCCGTTAGAGCGCTGGAACGCTTAGTGCTTATCTTCAAATTACACTGGAGCGACTTCTGTCTTTTCTTTTCTGCATTCATCAACACTGCGTTAGAGTCTGAAAAACCCATGCATAAAAAAACAATAGTGATAGTATGGGTGAAGTGTGTGCACAATTAGTACAGTGTAAAGGTAGCAGATAGCAGGTCGGTGAGAAATAAATGACGGGAGACATATGATATCTCTACAACATGCATGGCACACTAAATTACTACAGGATTCTATGAAAATAATAGTCGACTGAAAGCAAATAGGTCAGTCCATTTTTTCTGCATCGTCCGATGTACAAAGAACGGGCAGATCGCCTTCATCTACCTCCAGCCAGTCAGTGTTGACGATCTTCCTCGAAACGCCAGCAACCATCGGCCCAGTATTCCTCCCCTGCTTGTCCCCTCCCCTCGACCTCACCACACTGCCGTGCTTGGCACGCCCCCCCGGCCATCCACTCAAGCCCCACCGACCTCCAGATCGGGCGCCAGCAGCTCCTGCGCCCCACACCCCTATGATAGACACCGATGCGCCGCTTCCCTGGGGAACAGGCGGACTAGGTGCTCCGCGCGCCTAAGTGGGTGCTGCTTCTTTTAATTGCGGTTCGACTGACCCTGAATTGAAATCCAGGTGGGCTACTGACCTCTAGCAAAGGTGAAATAATAAAAGGGAGGAAACCTTGTGCATTTAGTATCACGAAGAAGATGCAGTAAGAGCGCTCAACTAGTTTCTTTTGTGGGATGAATACAGTGTGAGCGGAGACGTAAGATTTGCACGAATAAGGGAAGAGGAGTACCTCTTTCTCCTAGCAGTGATGTGTCCTCCTTCTATTTTTCCGACGATCTTCTTATTGTTCGCTGGAAACCAGAAGTTGTGGAGGACGGTGCAGTCTTGGACGAACTCATGGCCAAGTTGTTGAGTGTGGTGCGGTGGCCATCTGTCTGCAGCGGGGAAGCAAATCTCAGGCGGCGAACGACAGTGTAGCGGGAACAGCTCTGGTGCGGTGGACGATTGCGACAGTGGAGCCGCAGCAGTGAGGCGCAGGACGGTGTGGTCGGAGTGGTTCTGGTACGGCGCATGTCGGCGTTGGCATCGTGGAGGCAGCTCTGCCTCGGCTTCAGCTGCTAAGTCCTTGAGGGTGTTGCAGTTGCGGTTGTGTTGGACGACGACGTCGGGGTACCGGCTCTGGCGTGATGGAGGAGGGCGGCGGTGGATTGGCCGCTATGGGGTGGAGGACGGAGGAGGCTGGGGTTTCGCGGCTGGTGGAGAGGGCGTTTTCGCGCCCATGGAGTATGAATGGGGAAACGGAGGGAGGCGGGGAACTAAGGGGGAACAATGTTTCAGTTTGAGACGCGCTTGTTTGAAATTTGGGGAAAGTTACAAACTTTGCCCCCGTCTAAAATTTCGGACATATTGCGGGTTGGGGGTAGGACAGTCATGTCAGGTGTCCCAAATGTGGGTGGGATAGATTTCAGCCGAGCGCATGGGTAGGCGCCCACGGCGTTTGAATTTTTCTCTGGCGTCTTGGTGAAGTTACAAACCTACTCCGGTTTAGACCTTTGGACATCGGGCCGATAGGCTACACGGGCCAGAGTCAGGACAGTAATTTCCTACCACCAAAACATTAGTCTCGCGCGGTTTCGGGTGACCAGAGGCCTATTTGGCACTTCGTTCAATATTTGGGAGCAGAAGCATTAACGTTCTCGGTTCTCTTGAATTGAACTTTCAGGATTTGTCAAACTTCACAAATCTTTACTCTTGAAAATCCTAAAGCTACGATTATTTTGGAATGGAGGGGGTACATTTGAATATACATTGTACACGAGTATATATTAAAAAATATGCAACTTACCTCAGTTCATGCATGGTTCCAGATATAATCTCCTTGGTTGCAAAAGAAAAAGTTAGATATGCGTATGAATATATATAGCATGGTCAAACTCACAACAAAGATTGATGCCCCCTTTTACATCTCATTTACAAATGCCATTATCTCGGGTTCAAATAGATGAATGCACTTCCTATGAATTCGAATCTTCGAAACCCCTTTATGTTGAATTTGACATGTATTCTATTTCGTAGCTAGCAATTTGGAATGTATCCATGCAAGTGACAAATGTATAAAGTGCTTCACACTAACAACATGGAGTGCACTAACTAATGTTTATATATGAACTGCAAAAGCATCCATTGCATGTATTTCAAACCGCTCTCACTCTATGGATCGATAATATGAAATAAACACATGCACATGCTAGAATTCAATTGCAGTTGAAGAAAGAGCCTACTCCTGGTATTGTATATTAGTGATAGGGGTGTGTACAAAGTACACGTGAATACCAGGCATTGTGCATGTGTGTATACTATCGACGAACTAGCCCCCAAGCTTGTATAACATACTAAGGGCCTAGGGTTACAAATCATATATAGTCGGCTTATCACCAGTGGGGATAGAGTCCTCCGCGACTCTGGTAGCTTCGTGTTGTACGCCGAGTCCTCCACATGGGTCTTTGTATAACACGTCTCGGTCCAACCTATATGTGGCACAGGATGGAACTGACCCATGAATCTTCATGTTGACCCACCACAACTAAAAATGATGTGCCCACCACACCACACACGCAATTGGCCAATAAGAAAATAAGCATATTTAATAGTACAACGGTAT
>NC_057797.1:668032983-668035277 GCF_018294505.1 Triticum aestivum | reverse complement strand
GCAAGACACGCACGCATGTAGGCATGCAACACTGACACGTACACACGCACGCATGCTAGCGTGCAACACTGACATGTACACATGCACTCACAAACACACGCACGTACGCACCCATGCATGCAACACTGAAACGTACCCTTGCACGCACGCAACACTCGCACGCCTGCATGCACACAGCACACGACGCAAGACACACGCTCAACCTATACGTGCATGCACCCTTTGTTAAGGACATGGATTGTTACGGGTATTAATCATCTTATCTATGATAAGCAGAACATTGATGTTTGCAGCGGTCTGTATGAATCACAATGTATCGAATGGGCTATCAACATAGTAGGCTTATCTACATGAAAAAGATGACGTCACACTCAATGAACAATCATCGGTTTATGAAATGCCCGCTTCTGACCGTCCTGGCCCACCAAAGGTTCCTCTGCTGTGTGCTGCCTGCATTGGGTCACTGACATGCAGGCCATGCACCCAAAGAGCCCACACGTCAGTAGAAGTACGGCGCGGTGTCCTAGGTCAGAGTCGAGAGCGCCACTCGTGGCACGCCCGGCTGAACACGCCTCCGTGCCGCATTCAAACGCCTCCATGAAACCCGCCCGTGTGGAAGCCGAGAAACCTACTCTGGACACACGTCCGTTCATGACCGGGTCGGCGTTAAACGCAACGCCGGCCGAGCTCCTCCCATCTGCCGTCTATTTAATCTCCTATTTAAACGAGGCCAAACGCCGGCCAAGAATCACACACCTCCGCTGCTCCCCTATCTCATCCACCATTTTGTCCACTCTTACAATGGCTTACGAAGAGTAGTTATTCCGCATCCAAGCCGGCTGGGTAGCCCGCCGGATACGAGCTATGCAGCTCGCTGATCCACCTCCCTCCCCTCGCCCGACGGAGCCAGTTGCCACCCCAAGCCGGCGCGCGGTTCAGCAACTCACCGCTCCAGGCCAGCTCGACGAAGAGCGGCGCACGAGCGCCGTTGCTGCCATCCACGCCGCCGCCTCGTACTGCATCTCCTATTTCTATGGCTGAGACTCCCATGCTGGCGGCCAGCCATGCAAGCAGCGACAGAAGCCGGGTGCATGGAGAGTGACGAGTCGGTGGCCAGCGCCTCCGCGTCCGCCGCCATCATCAAGGAGAAGTAGAACACGGGAGGCTGCCGCCGCTTGGGTCCCATGAAGGCCACCGCGGAGGCGACACCGGCGTACACCGCAGGTGTCTTGCTGGATCCTTTTGTTGCGAGGACCTTCGTCGACCCCGCATGGGCTCCACAGAAGAGGTGAATGTTAGGATGAACTCGAGCCGGTGCCGGCAATGGCGAAGTAGTCGCCAATATTTTGGCTACCCCGGGCAAAATCCAAACAGCCCCTCCTAGCAGATTCAATTCCCTCGTTCGCCGTGGAATTTTTCCATGTGTTGTTTTCATGGACTAGCAAGATGCCCGTGCATTGCGCGGAACATCAAGATGCATTTTTTTATAAACTCCCGCATGCATGGAAGGGATAATTAATGGCATCCTTTGCTAGTACCACGAGGCAAACACCATTAATATTGCATCGATTAGTGTTAGTGGCCTTGTATATCTGCAAAATTGTAATTTTGATAGTGGCCCCTTGTATATATAAATGGAGGGAGAAAGATGAGAGATAAGGTGACTGGTGGTGACTGGTGGTCGGACTGGGCGGAGGCATGGGGATGGACGGCGCATTATGTCCAGGTTTGTATCTCTCTCACACACACCCACGTTGGTGGGGGACGTGCACGAAGAGAAGAGGTGCACACATGGCGCACGTACTCCCGTCTCTTTACCAACCACACCCGCGCGGGTACACGGTGTAGCTCATTTCTGTAAGAAAAAGGCAGCCCACGTGGTAATTTGGCACATGTAATGGTTGTCCACTTGGTGGAGGGAGGATTGTCTACCACGGGTGAACACACAAATTGCAACTTGACGCGTTATGTTAAATTAAAAAAATAGGAAAACCATGTGGGGCCTACCTTAGAGGCAAGGCTCTATACACTGGAGTACTTTTGATGTGTCCCGTCAACTCGCAGAACAAGGAGAAGCTTGCTTAGTACGCCGTATCCCCCGCCCACGGGCGCGGTGGCTCGCACGATGAGGTGAAGCTTGCTTACTACACCTTACGCCCGCTCCCTAGCCCACCCGCGCGGTGGCTCGCAGCGCGAGGAGAATATTTTACTACTCCCTCTGTTTACTCCTCGTCCCTACTACGTACTTTGGTTAGTACTCCCTCCATTTACTTATACAAGGCCACTATAAAAAA
>NC_057797.1:668031254-668032363 GCF_018294505.1 Triticum aestivum | reverse complement strand
GTCTAGATGTGATGGAATTGATGGGGTTTCGATGACTAGGGAGCAAACAAGCTTCGCCTAGGTCTCGAGTTGTTGTCTGTTGTCCTTGAACCACCGCCGGATCGTCCCCTTATATACATGGGTGATGCCCATCTGTTTTACAGAGTCCCAACACTGGCTCAGAGATATGTCCGGTTTGGTCTCTCCTAACTTACAATACAAGTTACATACTGGCGCCGGTTTACGGCTACAGGCCTTAATCCGATTATGGGCCTTGAGCCCTCATCTGCCTTCATGGGCTTTAACATACTCAACTACTCATGAAGTTAACCCGGCCTGTCTTGGCCGGTTTACGCCCAGTAGTAATATCCCCAACATTAGGCCCCAGATTGATTTGAACAGGTTCATGTCAATCCTTAGTAAAATCTTCATCTTCAACATCTTCTGTAAATTGGTGAACCGTCGTGACGTCATCTTCTCAGGTCGCTGTAAACCAGCGTGACGTCATCTGTTATAAAGAAACTATCCATGATACCTCCTTATTAATAGATGTGCGATAATCAAGGTGACAGCTCTGTTTCCAACTTGCGGCCCCTTGATTCTCGCGCCTGACACATGTCCCTTGCTTTATAAATAGGACCGAAGGGTCATTTCTTTTTCCCCTTCATGCCCTTCTGCTTCGTCTTCCTTGCGCCGCTCAGCTTTGGAGCTTCGCCGCCATCATTGACCTCTGCTCCGACCTTGGCCACTGCATCACCCTGAGCATACCAGAACATCACGGCGACCTTCTGCTTCTTCCTCAGCTCCGGTAAGTCTTCTATCCTTTCCACCATAAATCTATTCTAGGGTTTCCAAGTTCTTCAGTGTTCATCGTTTGCTTCTTGTTCATATGATAGATCTTAGATGAATCTGCGAATCTTTGTTCTGTGTAGAAGTAGTTTTTATCCTACGTCTTCACTTACGCATCTCAAGACCATAGATGTACCTGTACCTTTGCTCATTGATTCGGTACTGCTCCTTTTGGACCTTGAATATTTATCTCTTTTTTGAACAAGTTCCAGATCCAAAACTATAGTATAATCTTGTGAAATCTGTTTTTGCGTACTTACTCATCTGCAATCTTGACTTTT
>NC_057797.1:668028275-668031159 GCF_018294505.1 Triticum aestivum | reverse complement strand
AATGTTTAGACCAGGCGGTTTAACTTTGTACAAAATTTGATAAGCCAGTATATACCATTAGTCCCCTGGTTGAACCGCTAGAGTCTTTTAGTAAGGCACTGTTACTTTGTAGACCTCCGGTTTAAGAATAACTGCCTCCGGTTTAACAAAATATGCATCAGTGTACGTCCTTCCAATATATTCTTGAACCGGTAATTACTGCTTTGTAGATCTTGCCATGGCCAAAGAAGCATATGAGTGCACACTACTAGGGAAAACCCTAGCAGTAGCGCTGGTTTTGTGCTCACTAGTAGCGCGGGTAGGCGCGCTACTAATAAGGCGCTACAGCTATTGCTTAGCAGTAACGCGTGTCGCACGCGCTACTGCTAGGACAAATAGCTACAGCGCTTGTTCACTCCCACGCTGCTGCTAATGTAACTACTGGCAACGTGTTTTCTTCCCATCGCTACTAGTATTGTTTTTTTATTTCTTTATTTTTAGTGTATTTATGCGCCATCGTACAAATATTGGTACAATACCAGTTATGAGGTTTACATCATTATGTCCATAACAGTGTGTCAAATGAAGGTGGATTAGGTTCAAGTGGAGGCAATATGTTGTGCATGTCAAAAGTATACTACTAATCCAAACTTGATCTAGTTTGGACTAGTAGTACTTTCGATGTGCACCACATTTTGCCTCAACTTGAATCTAATCCGCCAGCACAAGCTATTTAATCATCATCATAATCATTAGCACCAACAATATTTATTTAATCACCACTAACACTAGCTAATAATAATCATCAGTCATTACCACCATCACTAGCTATTTTATCATCATAGTAATAGTGTAGCACATCATCATCTTCAAACTCATTTCTAGCTAATCACTCCTGCTGCTCTCTCTTAGGTAAAACAGCATAAAACATGTGTAGCTCTCCTCCTTGATCAAGTTGGAGCATGCAGATGAACCTGTCTCCTAATTTTGGGTAGCACATCTATTTGCTGCCCCCTAGTACTTGTCTGCGCTCCCCCATCACATATCTGGTCCAGTCTTGCACTATTAAGCATTCATCACTGATCTTGAATGCACTAAAGTAACATGTAGGATATCTTGGCCGTAAGCTAATAATACTCATGGTACCTTTAGTCTCGATCCCATAAGGCACAACATTCATCGGGAGTACCTGTTGAAGAACATCGTATGGTCACATACTTAGCAATGAAGTTTAGCTTCACAAATAATGTATGGAAAAGATGCACTGAGGACAAATAGTAAAAATCTTACCATCCTTCCTAAATAGATGTGACCGTAGTTCATGACGAACACTATTGGTCGCATGTTTTCAGTACTAAGATTTCTAAGTCCAGGAAGAAAATTTATCTTGACGGTATCAAGATCCTCAAGCCATGAAACATAATGACTTAGCTCCTCGTAGTTTACTTCAGCCCCGGGACAGTAGTAGGTCCTGTCTACCAAGCGCTGGACATGTTTGCTTGCACCGAAATAAGCTGACAATACAAATTAGTTGTCAACTATTTTTGAATAAACAATATCAAATACATAAATATGGTTGAGAAACTTACATTTTGGTGTATCTGGAGGCGTATGCACATCGACCCAGATGTCGGTATTACCTTCAATATCATCTTCCAGACGAATATCAAAGGTGATAACCATATCAGGCTGAAATGCATAAGTCTTGCATAGTGCTCGCCATGTTTTGCATCCAAAATAGGTGTAGTCGTCTGAATTGTATAATTTTGCATGGAAAATATAATCATGCTCGGTCTTCAAAAAAACTTTCTTTACCTCCATAGTATGACTGAATCCTATCTTATCCAATACAAAAACTCTTGCATGGCAGGGGATACGCTAGTAGAATAGTAAAAAAAATATAAGTTGAAGCAAATGAAGCAGATGTCATGCTTAATTACGAAAAAAGACTTGTCGTTGTGACTTACTGTATCCACTTCGAAGTTCTCGTCCAGCTTGATGCTGAAGCGCCTATCATCATCTAGGGAGATTCCGTTGCACAGGCCGCGCTCGTCTTCGCAGTATTTGCAAATACCGAAATCCTTTTTGTCGTTAGACATTTCCTATGTTCATAGTTAAAACATTAATTGAAAATCGATAGAAGACAACTACCAGGATACTCAACACGCAAATCCGGGGCACTCGATATTTCCTACATATTCTGGCAAAAGTCATGCCAAAATTCACGGAAAAATCCGGCATGACCTTTGCTAAAATAGGATATATCAAGCGCCTGAAATTTGCCGGAACGGAAATGAATCAACACTCCGGCAAAACATAGGCCACTCGGAGGTGTAACCTGCAAACATGACCGACCACTTGGATATTGAGCAACACAAGATATACATTTCAAAATATCTTATAAGACTCAAATTAGCATGCATTCAATAAGCAAAAGTAAATCATCTCATGCGTCCGTACATCGTCGAATATTATCACTAATACATCCCGAATAGTGTCATACATATAACATCACTAGTACAACTAAAACCCTAGCACACGATGGGTATCGGCACGGGCGGTGGACACCCACAGAGAAGGAACCATCATGGGATCATAGCTCCAGTGAGATCCCTGGAGAACCTGCCATGTATTGGAGAACCTATGCTCCAACACAAACAAGTAGCGACGGACGTGCGCGTCCTCCCCACTGACACGGTGACGCACCACCTCCGCGGAGTCCTCGAGCCTCTGGACCGTCACTGGCCCACGCGACCGCCACCAAAGAAGGTTCGGGTCAATGACAGGCTGGCTCCTCACCAACCTGCGCCCCCCGGTAGGTAGCGCCTCCCAGTACCACCCCGACAGAGCCCAGTCCCGGACATGGCCCATCTGGTCAAGCAGGTGTCGTCCTCCGCCGACTCGA
>NC_057797.1:668013986-668027539 GCF_018294505.1 Triticum aestivum | reverse complement strand
TTTTTCCCTTTTTTATTTTATTTTTCTTTACATTTTACTTTTTCCCTTTCTCCTTTTTCTATTTCTTTCATTTTCATTTACTTTTCTACTTGTTTTTCACTTTATTTTATTTTCGTTAGCAGTAGCGCTTTACACGTAAGCGCGCTGCAGCTAAGGAGATTAGCAGTAGCGTTGGGCCATTATACACGCTACTGCTAGGTTGGGCTAGCCATGTGCGCCCAGTTCAAACGTAGCAGCAACGCTTTTCGCTAGTACGCGCTACTGCTAAAGTCATAGCAGTAGCACGGTTTATTTACGCGCGCTGCTACTAAGTAGCAGCAGCGCTTGATTTTGTACAGTGCTACTGGTAAAATTCTGTGTAAAGGCTTTTCCCTAGTAGTGGCAACTGGGTCCCTTCTCGAGTGACCGAAGTTCAACTGAACAATTTGGTCAGAACTGGCGCTTTAAGTAAGCAAGACACCATTCATTGGAGGGTCCTTGGCCCGGAATGTCCTCCCACACCCCAAGCTGGAGAAGTTGTGGTTTTTGCCGATCACTTAGCCCGAGGCTTCAATCCTCCCGGTTCAAAGTTTTATCGGGATGTTTTAGCCAACTTCTAACTGCGTCCACAAGATACTGGCCCCAACTTTGTAACCAACATCTGTCACTTTCATGTTTTTTGTGAAGTGTACCTTCAAGAGGAACCTACTGTAGAATTATTCCGGGATTGCATTCACCTAAACCGCCGTACTGAGTTCACAGACGGACCCAATACAGAATTGGGCGGTATGGCCATTCAAAAGAGGAAAGAAGTCACCTTCCCTCACGCAAAACTGCACAGCCACCCCAAAGAGTGGAATCAAACGTGGTTTTACTACAAAGACACTTCTCCTTCTGAAGAAAATCCCCTGCCGGGTTATCGTCCGGAACGTCTGAGCAATATGCATCCTTTCCCACAAAGGCTGACTGCTAATGAAAGACTCAAGTATTCTCCTCAACTATCCAAACTGAGGGCCTTCATGGCAAACGGGTTGACAGGGGTCGACTTTGCTCACTGCTGGATATCTTGGAGCATACTACCCTTAAGCCAGCGCCCCGGTTTGATGTGCGAATATACAGGAGATGTAAAAGACCCTCAATGACACATTGATATCCAGCTCAGAGATGACAAAGTTACTGAAGCTGTGAAAAAGATATTGAATGAACCAGAAGCTGTCTGTGCTCAAACCGGCCTACTTCCTTTCTATGCTCTTAACAAACCGCCAGCTGTAAGACTCGTACCTTGTGCTTTTATTGAATCTGACTTTGTTCAAAATACCCTCTGTTGACATTAACATCTTTCAAATAGGGTGATGATCCGTTTTGGAGCAAGAAGCCTCCAAAAGAGAAACCGGAGAAACCAACCCGACCCAAAACCAGAGTTGTGAAGAGACCCGCTAACAAGAAGAAAACAACTGCGTCCTCCGATCCACCAGCTGATGATGATGTGGGTAACCTGGACCTTGAGGTAGAGCTTGACTCACTTGGTTTATTTTTCACACGCCTTATTGATAATGATCATTGCCAGGATGACGCTGAAGTCAGTAACGCTGATGCTGTAGAGGTAATCGCTCTTTCTTCTGATTCAAACCCTTTGCCTTCACTAAAAATCCGTCGGGCAAAATGGAAAATTAAATTTTCTCATCCTCTTTCTTATTTGGACCCAAACTTTCTTGTGAAGACACAACAGCACGAAGCTCACCGCACAACCTGGCACAGCGGCCAGGTAGTTACCTCCGCCGGTTTACAGAATAGTCCGGTTCGGAAACGCCGTTCAGAGGTCTCTAACTCTCTTGTCAATGCTTGTCCTAAAGCGGGTTGTTTTTGTCAACCTCTTAGTCCGTCTGACTCCGATTATCAGGGCACGTCTCATTCATCCTCCGGTGAGTCATCAACCACCAAGCTTCCGCCACTTAAAACGGTGCTTGGGTAAGTTATATTTCATCTTGCGTCTTTGATATATTGCTTCAAACAGAAAATGTATTGATCCTTCTTAATTTTTCTTTCTCAGGGCCAAACCTAGACCCAGCAAGAAAGCTCATCTAGACAAAGCGGCAGAAGAAAATATCGCTCCTGAACCGGACAAAATACCAGATCCCGAAGAAACCATCCGTGATGATGTGTCGAACGACCCACCACCACAAGACCATGACTTTGTTGCTGAAGAGGCACATGTTGATGCCACAAGCCCTTTTGATCAGCCCATAAGCCCTATCCGGATTGACAAAACAACTAGTCCATCGAAGCACACTGACAAACTGGCGACCCCAATACGAACCGGCAAAGCAAAAGATGATGATGTTGTTATTACTGGCATTGGTCGTACGGAGCCAAGCAATCCTGTCGCCTAATCCAAGCATACTGCGAAAGATGAATTTGCTGCAATTGGTAAAGGCAAATGGAATGCCGATTTGGCAACCTATGCCGCTCTGAATGCCCAAGATCTCCATTCCGGCTATCTGAACCGGCTATACACCAGCCGTGATTATGAAGCCGGACTGGTTAATATGATGAAAGAAAATATGAGGTAATTTCTATATGCTTCTCTGCTTGTATATTACAGTCTGTCAACTCCAATAGCCCCCAAGTGACGGTTTAAGATATCAACTTAAACCGGGACTTTCCAATGTGAACTTAAATTCATCTGTAGTTTGCTGACGTAGCCCCCAAGGGCTGGTTCAACTTAATGCAGTTAAATCGGGACTTTAGATAGTAAAAATTCCAGCGTCAGTAATAACTGAGCAAATAGCCATTAGCCCCCAAGTGCCAAGTTGAATACTTGTATTGAGCTTGGGTCTTTATATAAATTGTATGATGAAAAGCAAATATGCATTAGCCCCCAAGTACCAAGGGCATAACTTGTTATGTGGTTGGCACTTCAATTCTATATCGTCATCTTCATCATATGATTATCTGTATGCAGGCTGAGCTGAGAAAAAGAGAAAGTCAAATCGCCGATCTGCAAGAAAACCTGAAATCCCGACAAGCTGAAACCTCTAAGGAAAAAGAGGAATTAACTAGGGCTTTAAGCGTCATGGAGAAGCTTAAGGAGGGCTACAACAAAGAGCAGGTGGATTGGGCCACTGAGAAAGCCGCTTTAACGCAACGAGCAGAGAATGTTGAAGCTGCACTCAAACTGGTGGTGGATGAATTAACTAGTGTAAAAAGGAAAGTTCATGCCATGAATGTTGCTGTCTTTGGTAAGCCTTCTTGATTTCTGAAGTAACTTGGCCTTCTCATGTAACTGCCGGTTTATTAACCCTTGCAATGATACAGGAACACGCATTGGTCACTTGGGATCAGATGTTGGGAAGAAGTGGAAAGCCGCCTATACATTGATAGAACAACTGTATACTGGTGCTCAATGGATCATCTTTACTGCTTCCCACAACAACCGCCGCCCACCTTGATCCAGGACACTATTAAAAGGTTGTCTATGCTTCCTGCCCGAGTTGAAGAGCTGAAGAAATCTGCTGCAAGAACTGGCGCTATAAACGCCTTAATCCGGGCAAAAGAATGGGTGCCGGATTTTGATCCTGTTGAAGCGGCCCAAGGCTACCCTAGCTTGAAGGAAGACGGGACAGAGTTCTATGAAGAGGCTCTTCGAGCTATAAGCCGGGAAGTGTGCCCTCTGGCTTGTCAATTGGTTGAAGAGGTGGATTTGTCCCACTATCAAGCCCAATATGATGATCAAAACAAACGAGTGGCTGCACCAGTTCCTGAAGCGGAAAACCTTATACCCCAAATCCGTAAGCATACTTACGCTCCTGACATTGAACCATCGTTGCTGATCAGTGATGAAGCTGTCTTTCAAGCATTAACTGGAATCAACTGGGCAACTGTTGATTTCCAGCCGCTGGGTAGGGAAGCAGAGGCTGAAGCGGCGCGAGATGACCCGCAACCATCAGGTCAAGCTGGTGACCAAGCATGAACCAGAAGCTGGTTTAAATCACTGCATGTTTGTGTTATGCAGAAAAAATGATCTTATTTGGGCACCGTGTTGCCTTGTAATAGGCTAGCTAATACACTTGGTTTTGATATGCCTTCGTGCATATTTATTGCAACTGATGCCTCCGTTAAATTATCAATCTCCAAACTGTTTTCTGCAGCCAAAAAAAACTTAAAGCGCCGCCGTGGTTTTATCACCAGGCGGGTCATGATATCTATGTGTGTGAAATCAAAGATAATAGCTTAGATTTAAGCATATGATCAAATATTGAGATACATAATACCTGCCATCATGGGGCATGAAGTTGGCTGGGCCAATCTTAAAGCGGAGTTTAGGAAAGCCACACTGTTGGAGGAGAAAGCAGTTCCTATGTATATAAGGTCAGTTCACAATGTAAACCGTTCTGGGTTATGATAAACACCGGTTTCACTCATAATAGGATGGTAATAAAAAATCAAACCGGGCAATTAGTCTCCGAATTCAAATTTGAACGTGCTCTGTCAATGTGTAATTGAGAGTTGAACCGGTTTAATAATGTCGGTTTAAAAACGCAACAAAAAATGTCTTTAACAAAAAAGAACAGAATTCAAACAAAGGCAAAGAGAAAACCATTTGCAAATGAGGCATTGGGCCGATCAAGTGGCATTACCATGGTCAGACAAGACCATGCCCCCCAAAAGGCGTAGCTATGGTTCAAGTCAGCCAGGTCCCCAAATGATGCATTGGCATTACGCCGATCGAGAGGTGTAGCGATGGTTCGGGTTCGACCAAAGCCCCCAAGTGATGTTGTGGCACTAGGCATATCAAGAGGCATGACTATGGTTCAGACATGACCAAGTCCCCAAGTCATGCTCTGGCTTTTGCCTACCAAATAGCGTTGCTATGGTTCGGACACGACCAAGCCCCCAAGTGATATGATATAAAGCTTTGAGAAGCTAACTCAAGGGGTAAACTGGAGGCCGGTTTAAGACAGAAACTCCATGTAACCACACATGATGTAAAAAGAACAGAGACCCCGCTTTAGCTGAGGCTCCGGTTTATTGCATTGATCATAATATATACATTGTCATAATATGTACATAAGTAGAGCCTATGGCTCAAGTATAGTAACGCCGAAGATGGGCTATGTTCCACGTCCTGTTGGTCTCCTCCTCTGATGTACGTGAGTCTTTGTGCTCTCGAATATCGATCAGGTAGTATGACCCGTTGTGCAGATTCTTGCTGACCACAAAAGGTCCTTCCCAAGGTGGCGATAACTTGTGCATATCAGTCTGGTCTTGGATGAGCCGAAGTACCAAATCTCCTTCTTGAAAGGTTTTGGTTCTAACTTGGCGACTGTGATAGCGACGGAGATCTTGCTGATATATCGCCGAACGGGCAGCTGCTATGTCACGCTCCTCGTCCAACAGGTCCAAAGCATCTTGCCGTGCTGCCTCGTTGTCCGCTTCAACATAAGCCGCTACACGAGGTGAGTCATGACGGATGTCACTAGGCAGAACCGCCTCCACTCCGTAAACCATGAAGAACGGTGTGTATCCTATCGATCTATTGGGTGTGGTGTTGATGCTCCATAATACAGATGGTAACTCTTCTACCAAACAACCTGGCGTCCATTGCAAAGGAACCTTCAGTCGGGGCTTGATGCCTCGCAAGATCTCTTGATTAGCCCTCTCTGCTTGGCCATTGGACTGTGGGTGAGCCATTGATGAGACGTCAATCCGGATGTGCTCACGTTGACAGAACTCCTTCATAGCACCCTTGGACAGGTTGGTACCATTATCAGTGATGATTCTATGTGGAAAGCCAAACCGGAAGATCACCTTTTTGATGAATTGAACCGCCGTGGCTGCGTCACACTTACTAACGGGCTCTGCCTCCAACCACTTTGTTAACTAGTCAACCGCCACCAAGAGATGAGTTTTCTTGTCCTTGGACCTTCTGAAAGGCCCAACCATATCCGGCCCCCAAGTTGCAAACGGCCAAGTAATTAGAATCATCCTCAATTCTTGAGTCGGTACATGAGCGCGTCTTGAGAACTTCTGACAGCCATCACATCGTCTGACCAGGTCTTCCACATCAGCATGAGCAGTCAGCCAATAGAAGTCGTGGCGAAAGGCCTTAGCCACCAAAGACTTTGAACCGGCGTGGTGACCACAATCTCCTTCGTGGATCTCACGCAAGATTTCACAGCCTTCCTCGGGAGACACACAACATTGAAAGGCCGCTCACACACTGCAATGATGCAACTCGCCATTGATAATAGTCATGGACTTGGATCACCAGATTATCTGCCTGGCCAGAGTCTCATCCTCTGGTAACTCGCGCCGGTTCATGTATGCAAGATAAGGAACCGTCCAATCCGGGATGACATGAAGAGCCGCCACCAATTGAGCCTCCGGATCAGGAATAGCCAAATCCTCTTCACCAGGGAGCTTGACAGACGAATTATGTAAAACATCCAAGAAGGCATTACGCGGGACCGGTTTACGTTGAGAGCCCAACCGGCTTAAAGCGTCCGCCGCTTCATTCTTCTGTCGGTCCACGTGATCCACCTGATAACCTTTGAAGTGACCCGCAACAATATCCACCCCACGACGATATGCTGCCATGAGCAGATCCTTGGAATCCCAAGTGCCAAACACTTGTTGAGCCACCAGGTCTGTTGGGGATATTACTGCTGGGCGTAAACCGGCGTATCTGGGCTGGGTCAACTTCATCAGTAGTTCTATAAGTGATAAAGCCCAAAGAGGCGGATGAGGGCCTAAGGCCCGTAGCCGGTTCAAGACTGGTAGCTGTAAACCAGAGATTTGTATATAAGCTTGTATTATAAGTTAGGAATAAGGAGAGACCAACCCGGATACGAATAT
The DNA here is from genome assembly GCF_018294505.1 of Triticum aestivum. NCBI lineage: Eukaryota > Viridiplantae > Streptophyta > Magnoliopsida > Poales > Poaceae > Triticum > Triticum aestivum. The sequence goes on along the minus strand of NC_057797.1, from coordinate 668,020,705 downwards.
CGACCGGTGTTGGGATTCTAAGAACCGACGGGAGTCACCCGTGTATATAAGGGGACGACCTGGCGGCGGTTCAGGGGACGACAGACAACAACTCGAGACATAGGCGAAGCTTGTTTGCTCCCTAGTCATCGAAACCCCATCAATTCCATCACAACTAGATGTAGGCTTTTACCTTCATTGAAGGGGCCGAACTAGTATAAACTCTCTTGCGTCCTTGTGTCCGCTTTAACCCCTTCAAGCTAACCCGTCGCGATGGCTCCATGACTAAGTCCTTTCTCTAGGACATCTGCCGTGACAAAACCACGATAGTTGGCGCCCACCGTGGGGCTATCGCACGATGGTTTCTGGTTCTTGGAGGGCCGCTTTGAAGGACTCAAGGGCTACGCTGTAGGCCGGATGACTAAGAGTCGTCGCGGCAAGCTCTACATCGACGACACAGGCTGGGGCCCCGAGGCCGGCTCAATTGAGTATGGGTACTGGGTCCCCTTTGGTAGCATTCACGTTTTCATTGGCCATATCGGTGAACCAGGCCCTGAGCCGGACATCTGCACCGACCTCGTCGAGACGGCTCAGCGTGCGCAATCCGCCCGGGTTAAACCAGCCATGAAGCGTGCCTTCGTGGGAGTTATCCATGGAGGAAGTTATGAGGACGGATCAGAATTTCGCGGGGCGACCGTCGTTTGTTCCAATGACGAATCTTCAACCGGAGAGACCGAATCTCTTTATCAGCTACAAGATGGCCGGATTGGGAGCTGTTCTGATGGCGATAGTATTCCGGACCCCTCTGATCTGCCCAACCGGGTTGGAATATTCATGGCCGGAACACAAGCAGCGCCTCATTCTTCGACAGCTACGGCGACGATCTCCGGTTCAGCAGCGGGGACGGCTGCCGGGGCAGGAGGCCCTGTACGCCCGCCGGCTCAGGTTCTATCAGAACTATTTGATGCGTTGGATGTGCTTATGGTGGAAGTTAATCCGCCAGATCAGCACGTTTCACAACACGGAGATTGCAAGGGTAAAGGAACAGATCACCCAGGCCAAGGCGGATCTGGCGGCTGAGGACACCAGAATGGCTGCAGAGCGGGCCAAATGGGATCAAGCATGCTGGGTAAGTTGGTGCACCCCTGGAGGGAAGTTAATCTATTCGAATAGCCGTGATCTTCGGTAACAGGGCGACTTGGAGTTGTACCTTGACCTTATGACAACTAGAACCAGATACTTAATAAAACACACCCTTCCAAGTTCCACAGACAACCCGGTGATCGCTTTTCTACAGGGCGACGAGGAGAGGATCGCCGGGTAGGTTTATGCTATGCGATGCTACTTGGAGATGCTACTTGGAGATGATACTTGGAGATGCTACTTGGAGATGCTGCTTGAAGATGCTACATGGAGGACTTCAATCTACTCTCTTCTACATGCTGCAAGACGGAGGCTGCCAGAAGCGTAGTCTTCGACAGGATTAGCTATCCCCCTCTTATTCTGGCATTCTGCAGTTCAGTCCACCGATATGGCCTCCTTACACATATACCCATGCATATGTAGTGTAGTTCCTTGCTTGCGAGTACTTTGGATGAGTACTCACGGTTGCTTTCTTCCCCCTTTTCCCCCCTTTCCTTTCTTTCTGGTTGTCGCAACCAGATGCTGGAGCCCAGGAGCCAGACGCCAATGTCGATGACGACTCCTACTATGCTGGAGGTGCCTACTACTACGTGATGCCCGCTGACGACGACCAGGAGTAGTTTAGGAGAATCCCAGGCAGGAGGCCTGCGCCTCTTTCGATCTGTATCCCAGTTTGTGCTAGCCTTCTTAAGGCAAACTTGTTTAACTTATGTCTGTACTCAGATATTGTTGCTTCCGCTGACTCGTCTATGATCGAGCACTTGTATTCGAGCCCTCGAGGCCCCTGGCTTGTATTATGATGCTTGTATGACTTATTTTTATTTGTAGAGTTGTGTTGTGATATCTTCCCGTGAGTCCCTGATCTTGATCGTACACATTTGCATGCATGATTAGTGTACAATTGAATCGAGGGCGTCACAAGTTGGTATCAGAGCCGACTGCCTGTAGGAATCCCCCTTCCACACTCCTTGGCCGAAGTCAAGTCTAGTCACTACAAAACTTTTACTAACATGGCTGTGAGCCTTACGGGCCCACGTCGCCATCGGGTGGTACTAGGATCTTTTACTCCTCGACCTTTACTCTGGGACTCTGAATTCTTTTCTACTCGGGTTAAACGAATTTACTAACTATCACTAGGATCCCGTGACCCCATTCACCCCAAAGTTGGATAAAGCCATGGTATTCTTTGGAATAGTATTTTGGACGATTTCCACACTGTCATTGACTCCCTTGAAACATCTTTGTTTTCAGATGGAACCCATGAGGCAGGTCGTCCGCCACACGACGGCCATTGGTGCCTCGGGATCACCTGCCGTGCTAGCTGAGATGATGACCTATCTGGGTTATCGCTGGCACCCTGAGTACACCGTCTTTGAGGAGTACCAGGACTTTAACCAGGAGCAGTACCGAGCCATCGTCCACCTCTACTCTCGGGAGTATGACTCCACTACTGTGCTACACACCGCACATGGTGTTGGGGTGACTATCGATATGGCAGTCCACGATGCTGCTCATGCTGCTCTAACACGTCTTCGTGGAGAGTATCAGGCATTGGACACTTCCCCTTTTAGGCACATTCCTATCGCATCTGACGTTGGTGCGGAGGGATACTACACTTCCGCCTACTCCACCGTCACCCGAGAGCCCTTCCACCATCAGCGCCTGGTTCTGCATGCTGATGGGCTGGACCAAGCTAACAGAGCTCTTCGCCACGAGTTGTACACCACTCGTCAGCACCTTTACAGGGCTCTGACGCTGTTACACCCCTTTGTCCGGTCTGGACAGCTGCCGCGTTCTGCGATCTACCCAGCCAGGACCGTGATGCCCCACGGTGTCGGATGGCCAGAGGTGGGAGGCTACTCTCCCGCACTTGGTCCTCTTCTGCCACCTGAGCGTCGGGTTCTACACCAGAGTATCCGCGGCCCCCAGGCCACTGACGTGGGGGACTATCTGTTGCCTCACTACCAGCTGTCAGGTTACAACTACCTTCATAGTACCTCCTGGGACTGATGTAGTCTTGCTCATTAGTATTAGATGCATTCGCGAGCCTGCGTGCCGCCTATAATGACTTAATCTATGTACTGAACTCTGTGTACTGAGCTCTATGTCCGACCCCTTTTGTAAGTTATGCCGACTATCTATGTGGTATCTGTCGTGCTCCTTTCATTATGCATGTTTCATCATGAATGACTCTTGTCTATGCAAATTTCTCAATACTGAACCACCCCTGTTATATATTAACAGGATGGTTAGACCAGCTGGTCGTGGTGGTGGTGGCAACTTCCCACCACCGCCTGAGTACATGGCTGGTATGATCCAACAGCTTGAGATGAATCGCCAGTTCATGGAGAACATGATGGCTCAGTTTCCTCGCCCCAATATGAACCAGCAGCCAAACACAACCACTATGCAGGATTTCATACGCCTCAACCCAAGTGTGTACCGCAGCTCAACCCAGCCGCTGGATGCTGATGACTGGCTCCGTGACATCACCTATGAGATGGAGTCTGCTGATGTAGCCCCTGCCAGCTATGTCACTTTTGCTTCCTTCTTTCTAAAGGGACCCGCAGCGCAATGGTGGGACAGCCACAGGCGTACTCTGCCAGTTGGGACAATCATCTCCTGGCCAGACTTTCAGGCTGCCTTCCGTGCCCGCTTCATTCCTCAGGGAATCATGGACAGGAAGAAGCGTGAGTTCTGCAACCTCACACAGGGCAACAAAACTGTAGAAGCTTATCAGCGGGAGTTTCTGGACTTATCCAGCTATGCTGACGAAGACATTGCAACTGATGCTCACAGACAGGAGAAGTTCCGTGAAGGCCTTCAAGCTGACATCAAGCTCGCACTTCTAGTGCATGACTTTGCCGATTTCGCCACCTTGGTGAACAAGGCCATCAATGTCGAGACTGGTCTGCAAGAACACCAGAGCTCTCAAAGGCGCAACCGTGACACGGGCTCATTTTCGGGCCCGCCCTCGTAGAAGCGTAAGATATGGATCCCGAACAGCATGTACCGTCCAAATGCACCTGCCCCAAGGCAGTCTTATGCTGCACCTCGTCTGCCGGCTGCTCCAACTAGGCAGCCAAGGCTTCCAGCTCCACCACCCCGAGCTCTTGCTCCCACTCCCAATAATGGTCTGTGCTTCAGGTGTGGTCAGCCAGGACACCGTGCTCGGGAATGCAACCAGAACCAGAATCAACTGGCCCTTCCAGCAGCTGGTCATGGTAACAACCAGCCCCGCAACAACAATGCCAAGTCCTATGGTCGTGTTCATGCCAACCACGTTGATCTGAACGAAGCTCAAGACCAGCCTGCTACTGTGATGGGTACACTCCTCGTAAATTCAGTACCTGCATCTATTTTATTTGATACAGGTGCACCGCATTCATTCATGTCAGAAGATTTTGCATGCTTGCGCGACATTAAATGTGAGGACATGAATGCTTCACTATTAGTACACACTCCTGCGGGCCAATGTCGAACCTCCATGATTTGCAATGACGTCCCTGTAGAAATCGAAGGACTGGAATTCCTTGTCTCTCCCATCATACTGAAGTCCTGTAGCATTGATCTCATTCTGGGAATGAATTGGTTAAAAGCGCATACTGCTTCTATCGTTTGCGCCACCAAGACCGTCCATCTGCTACACCCTTCTGATGAAATAATAAGCTACAATGCCCATCTGGTTAAGAATGCCGAGGTAAGGCTTTATGCATTGAATGCATTGAACGCCGCACAACTCAAGGGCATTGAAAACATTCCCGTCGTGCGTGACTTCCTTGACGTCTTTCCAGAAGAACTCCCAGGGATTCCCCCTGCTAGAGCTGTCGAATTCGTCATCGACTTGAAACCAGGCACCACTCCTATAGCCAAGCGACCCTACAAGATGCCACCGCATGAACTCCTTGAGCTTAAGGAGGAAATCGATAAATCTCTTCAAAGTGGTTTCATTCGCCCAAGTTGCTCTCCTTGGGGAGCACCTTCTCTCTTTGTCAAGGAGAAAGATGGGACAAACCGATTGGTCCAAGACTACCGTCCTATAAATCAAGCTACCATTCAGAATAAGTATCCTCTTCCTCGGATCAATGATCTGTATGATCAACTGGCTGGTTCATCAGTGTTCTCTAAACTCGACTTGAGGTTGGGTTACCATCAGATCCGTGTTCGTGAGGAGGATATCCCCAAGATCGCCTTTGTGACTCGTTATGGTTCATACGAGTACACCGTCATGTCTTTCGGCTTAACCAATGCTCCATCCACCTTCTCTCGCCTGATGAACTATATATTCATGCTTTATCTGTTTGACTTCACTGTGTGAAGGCTGTTGTCTGTTTGGCTTCATACTATCTTCCATCCCGATCCAATCTACCTAGCTGCTTATAGTCATTGTGCTTTCACTTCATTGCTTACTTGTCTATGGCTTGTCTAGTGTAAACTACCTTCCGCTGCATATCAATAGGGTCATTTCTATCGTTTGTCTTTGAAACATCCATATTTTGAAGACTTTCATAAAAATCGCCTATTCACCCCCCTCTAGTCGAATACTAGCACTTTCAATTGGTATCAGAGCAAGGTGCTTCCTTGTTCTGTGTGATTCGGTTTAACCACCTGGAGTTTAGCTATGTCGACTGCAGGGATAATCAAAGTCTCCGCTGCGTGCCCTGTCTTCGGTGGCACTGATTACCCCTACTGGAAGAATAAGATGCGCATGCATCTTAAAGCCATTGATGTCGATATTTGGTATGTTGTCAAGAATGGCGTTCCCAAGACTGGTGAAGGTGTCACTCTTGCTGATGTCAAGAAGTTCGTGCAACTAGACTCAACTGCCAAGAACATCATCTGTGGTCATCTGACCAAGGGGCAGTATGGTCGTGTGAGTGCTCTGGAAACTTCAAAGTTGGTCTAGGACTGGCTCTCTAAGGTCAATGAAGGCGTCTCAACACAGAGAGATTCAAGGATCAGTGTTCTTCCAATCTCTTCAACCGCTTCAAGAGAAATGACAATGAGAATGTCCAACTCACATTTGATCGCCTCACTGACCTCACCAATGAGCTTCATGCACTCGGCACCACTGAGATCACCAAGCATGAAACTGTCAAGACACTACTAAGATCTCTCGATAGCTAATTTGACACCCTTGCCCTGATGATTCAAGAGCGCCCTGACTTCAAGACTCTCGATCCATCTGACATACTTGAGAGGCTCAACACCCATGAGTTCCAGCTATCTGAGAAAAGAGATATCAATGGTCCCAACTATGGTCGTACTCGCGCTTCGATGGCAAAGGCCGTCTCCTCGTCTGAAGAAGAATCTGACTGCAGTTCTAGTGATCCTGAAAACATTGGAAAGGAGCTTGCTATGCTCGTGAAGAAGTTCCAGAAGTTCACCAAGAAGAAAGACTTCAAGATCCAGCTCAAGGAATGATGAAGCTTCCTCTCGTGATCACAAGAAGAGAACCTGTCACAAGTGCAAGAAACCTGGTCACTACATCTCTGAGTGTCCACAATGGGACAACGAGACAAAGAAGAAGAAGAAGAGCAAGGACTATGATTCTGATGACAACAAGAAGAAGAAATCCTCATAGTCTTCTTCCAAGT
>NC_057797.1:668013339-668013960 GCF_018294505.1 Triticum aestivum | reverse complement strand
TTCGTCGAAGTCTTCTTCACACAAGCACTACAAAAAAATACACTTCTATGATGATACGTGTTTGTCACAGTAGGTCGTGTTTTCTATCACGCATGTACATCCATGACAAATTTATGACAGAATCAAGATAGTCATACCTGTGCTGTCGTAGAAGTGTTCCATGACATTGCCAAAATTATCATCACGGAAGTGTCCACTTCCATGACGATAAATCGCGCGTCACAGAAGTGCTTTCGTCAAGGGTGATCGACACGTGGCATCCACCGTAACGGAACGCCGTTAAGCTATCGGGTCGGATTTTGGATCTAATAACCCGTTAACAGCCATGACCAATGCCGATTTTCCATGTGTAAAATTCTCATTGGCTGACGGATCCACGCGTCAGCTCCGCGTTGGCACAGGTGTCACTCATCCAACGGTCGAGTTGGGCCTATGATATGTTGACACGTGGACCAGTCCAAAAGTGGCCCACAAAGTTTAAATGGGCCGGCCCAACCGAAGGCCCATAAGATTTGGCGGGCCATAATGGGCCGGCCCTGCTAAAGGCCCACAAAATTTAGCGGACCATAATGGGCCGGCCCAGCTAAAAGCCCACACGATTTTGCAGACCATAATGGGCCG
>NC_057797.1:668001714-668013249 GCF_018294505.1 Triticum aestivum | reverse complement strand
CCCAGCTAAAGGCCCACAAGATTTTGCGGACCACAATGGGCCGACCCAGTTAAAGGCCCACAAGATTCTGCCGACCATAATGGTCCGGCCCAGCTAAAGGCCCAACATTCTTTGTCAAATTGGCCCGTCAACGGCGTGTCCTAAACTTGTCATCAACGCGGCCCATTGTTACTTCTGGCCCGTTAATAGTCCGCTAAGTAATTGGGCCAAATTACGGCCCGGTGTATTTCCGGCCTGTTAAAGGTCCGGCTTCATTTGGGCCCATTTACAGGCCATCAAAACTTTCGGCCCATAAACGACCGTGAAGGATTTGGGTCATAGTCGGCCATGTCTGACATTCGGCCTGTTAGAGGCCCACTATAGCTTTGGGCCACTTTCGGCCTGTTAATGCCGGACGTAAACCATGGGCCATATGTGGCCCAACGTCATATCGGGCCCATTAACGGCCCATATAAAAATTACGATAATCTAGCCCGACCGAAGTTCCGGCCTGTTAAAGACCCGTGTATTAGGTCGGCGCATTTACGGCCCATCCGAATTTCGTCCTGTCAAAGATCCGCATCGTAAATGGGCCACCATTTCGGCCTGCTAAGTCCAGTGGGTTATTTGGCACAATCAGGGCCCAATCTCACTTTCGGTCTATTAAAGGCCCATGTTTTTTATGGGCTCGAGATATTTACACCTGTAAATGGCCTATTTTTACTGTGGGCCCAAATTATGTTTAGGCCTGTTAAAGGCCCACTATGGGCACAGGCCTACCAGAAAAATATGAAAGCTTATGCTGATTTAGGCCCAGATATTTTTAGTGGGCTACATGACAATTTCGGCCCGTAATCGTTTTTAGCCCAATTGGAATGGTCCCGATGAATGTTGGCATGTTGGGCTCCTACGAAGCTTTCGGCGAATACATTACTAAGATAAACCTACACTATACAAAAATAGCATCGTAATTACTGCAGCCTGAGGCAGCATCATAAATATTGTATCACAAAAAAATAAATTCCAACCATACAACAAAAGGCCTGTTGGCATAAAGTTTATAGTCCTTCCAGATAAAAGCACCATTAGATGTATAGAAGCACAAATCATTTGTCCTGAGTGCTAATGTTTTAGGCTGTAGAATCTGATGGAGCAGCACGATCTCCACCTTTTTTCCGCCATTGCTCTTGAAAACTAAGCGAATGTCTGATAGTCTGGTTTCAAAACCATTCATATCTTGACGACATTTCTCAACCTCTATTCTTGTTTCCGAAACAACGTCCATTAGGGATTGGACTTGTGTCTGGAGCACAGATAGATCACTTTGTCTAGCAGGAAGATTTTGTTCAGTAGGATATTTGGACGAGGTTACCTTCACAACCAACCCAGAATTACGCAGGAAGGTGCTTTTTGCACTGTTAGTGGAGAGATACTGACGCACTGCATCAAGAGGTGGTTGTGGCTGTAGTAGCCTCGTCACCTTCAGGTGGTTGTGGCTATTCAATCATTTGTTCCATAGCTTCCTGAAAGTTTGAACTTGTAGATTAGTGTACCAGATAAGTTACTAATGAGACAAAAACAAACAAAGTAGGTTAAACATTTATACATAACTTATTTTGGTAAACTAATGTAATACATTACCATGTATTGTAGTGCCAACTACATAATAAATTAACTTTCGGAACATATGTCCATGTAGCATGCCTACTGTATTGTCTATTTCCTCACATTCGTTGACATCTAAGGATAAAGAGACATGGTTTAAAGTAGGATGAACATAGTATGACATCATTCATATCATGGGCAAACAAATATAAAACAAACATGCTATTTTATCATTGTGTGCGCACGTGAACATAACAACTAGATTACAGATCAAGACCAAAAGAATATCCTTCATCTCTTTTAAACCATGTAAGGTGAAATGATACGTTAAGACAACTGTGAATAAAAGTGAACAAAGTAACTGACATTGGCTACAAACCAAGTAGTTAAATGAACACATCACAGTACCAATCAGTTCAAGGCAGGAGGAGTAAGGACTTACAACAGCGGCTTGAACTGGTGTGCTCATGCCCTTCATCTTGCTGGTGTGGCAATCATTGAAGATTTGCACTTCATTCGGTTCAGGTTCTTCTTGGTCCGCACGGGATTTCCTCTGTATTTGGAACAAGTCAATATAGATACGATAATATGGCACAAAAAAAAGAAGGAAGTAGCAGCTATTTACAAGAGCCTCGCAGTGTGCAATATAGCTACGAGATCCTGTTGTCTGTTGCAATTTCACTTTAGAATGGTTGGTTTTGTTCTTTAAACAGTTAGCCTAGAAGAAGATACACTTGTAAGGAACATACATAAATACAAGTTCAATATGTGGTCTGATCAAATACATATAGCCTACCTGATACTTTGGATCATACCAGTGTTTAACGAGAGCTATCTAGTCTTCATCTGTAATATATTCCACTGGAGATGTTTGGGCGATTTCATTGCTAACCTTCCCTTCAAGGTGAGATTTTCTAAGGTGGTACCGATACTGTCGCAGAGAAGACTGAAAAACATGAGTGCATGCTTGTCTAGTTGCATCATCTTTCGAATCCTACTTGAACCTCAACTGTTGAAAAAAGAATCTGAGTCTTATTAGGAGGAAGCTAGAAAGTATGGGATAGAGCAAAACAATATTACTAATTGCGATGAATAACATTACTTACGGATAAATGGTCAAGGAAGGTGTTAAACTGGGTATTGGCTTTGTCATTCCTGTACTGGATCCATGTTGGGAGGATATGTGCATGACACCTAACGGCAACGGCTGCCTCTGATACTAACTTGGCTGACTCTGTAGCATCACGTGGCCTTTTTAAACCTGCTTCAAAATGGATCTCCATTCTTCCTCATTTAGATTTTGTTAATATGTCAAGCATTATCCCTGATGTCTGTTTCCGCTTGCGCCGTGGTGCTAGTTCAACAACGAATATGGAAAGTGTTAGTGTACATCAAACTGTGAGAGTACATATAAAGGAGCATGCAACTGCAACTTGACTCGGTCAGGTACCGTCTTGGTGTTGATGCTCATCAGGTTCATCTGATCTTGCCAAGTCTTGTTGTGTCAGTAGTGCTTCGGAAGTAGTGTTAGGTGTGAAGGGAGCTTGGGAACTGGAGAGTTCCGGAGCAAACGAACGAGTAACTGGTTGAGATGCTGGTACAGTTGAAGCGGATGCTGCAGCTGGTGGAGCAGGTGATACTGTGTTTGTAGATTTAGCCGATGGACTTGAACCTTCTACTGCACTATAAGTACCAGCAGAATCTCGACGACAGAACCTTTTCCGTTTCACTCGACGAGTAACAATAGTCCCTACTATATTATTTTCCTTGCTCTTTTTTGACTTTGCCATGTCAAGCTGTAACCACAACACAAAAGAATAAAATCACTCTTCAGAACTCATTGATGCATGATACAGACAAGCAATACTTTGATGTAAGACAACCGTATGAGGATGGAATATGTAAGAAAAACAGGACGGCATGACATATTCACAGCTACGATGTGCAAACTAAGAAGAAGGATTTTCAAGAAAATAGAAGTAATGCAATCTAGACACCATATGAAAGATGCAACCAATATTACTCTGCCAAGTTAAAAGTGTCTTGTCATAAGTGGCAATTCGAAAAATTAGAAGCAGTACAACATAGAAATCAATGCAAGATGCAACCACTATCAAACTGCCATGTTAAAAGCGTCCAATCATGAGTGACTGATGCGGGATACACAACAACAGTACTTTGATGTAAGAACATGGTATGATAGATAGATTCAGTGTATTCTAGACACAGAAAGCCATGTCATATGCACATGTATAACGTATAAACTCAGCAGGTGCAATTTAATCAAAATAGAAGAAATACAGGCTAGACAACATATTGTGACACCCAAAAATTTGGACAGGATTTGTTTACTAAAATTTTTGCCAGGAAATTAAAATTTTCATTTTCTGGTTTTTCTTTGATTTCACAACCATTCTTTTCTTTGATATTGTGGAGTTCTTACACCAAGTGAAAACTTTCCAAATATATTGTTCAACTGGTTTATCTTCCCAAGACCTTTGCTTTTGATCAGTGGAATTATTTCTGAATTTATTTTTCCCTGAACTTTATTTCTTTGAAAATGAATTTTCTTAAGTTTTAGAGCTCAATTTGCACTGCAGCCATTTGATAAATGCATTTAAAATTTTCACCAAAATTTGGGGATGTCATATGATGTTTTTAAGTCACTTTGTAGCAAGAATATCTTTCATTCATTGGTGAACTTGAGCTCTACACCAAACTTTCAAATCTGGCCCAGTTGGCAATTTTGCACTACAACCTATTTAAATATTTCTTTAAGGCTTCCACCAAAATTGTGGGATGTTAGTAGTAGTATATAATTCAGCTTTATGCAAAAACCCATTGATGTTCTTTGAAAATTTTGAGTGAATCAACCTCATCTTAATTCGGGCCCTGTTGGGTGTTTTCTACTGCAACCCTATTTATTTTTGCTCTAGTAGCCATGAGCTTTCTCCTGCCTATAGTACACCCTACAAAACTCTTAAGTCCAGGAGGTTGGACTCATTGGAGCATTTTGGTACATGTAATAATGCCATTTATCTACTGCAACCCTATTTATATAATTCAGCTTTACACTAACAAGTTTCTAGTTTTGCCAAACTAACTTTACCACCCTCTTTATCATCCAAAGAGACTATGATCTAGAGATTTTGGCCACCCCAAGAGTTGCCTAGATGCCATTGGCATTCTGTTAAACACCTTGAGTGCATGGACAGTTTTGACATGATTTTTGTCTTTGCACTGTGACCTTGCACCTCTGGACAAACTAGCATGTCCACTAAGCTCCTAGATGACTCTAACCTAGACCTGTTGAAACCCAGCCTCACCCAAGACATCTAGCACACCCTAGCATTGCATCGAGCACCTGGCGTGTGTGCGCTGGGCGCGCCCAGAGCGTGCGTTTTGCACGTGCGTGCGCCCGAGCCGCCGCGTCATGCCCCTGGCCCTTGCTCGCCTGCAGAGCCACGCCCGCCCTCGTCCACACGTCGGAGCCCTCCAAGCCAGCCCCTGGAGCCCTACATCGCCGCCGTCAGGTCGGCCATAGCGGCTAGCGGCCGGCCACAACAGCCTCTGCCACGGACAGCGCCGCCCGAGCCTCCTCCGTTCGCCAGCTGCCCTCGTGAGCAGGCCGTCCTCATCCACTTGCCCTCCCAACCCCGCTAGCCTCCACCACGTCGCCCTGCTGCAAACAGAACGCCAGTTCACGGACAACCTTATCCACGACCGCGGAACCGACATTGCTGCGCTATATAAGGAGCCCCCGAGCTCGTCCAGGCCCTCAAGCAACCTCATACCACCCCTCTAGAGCCTCCCATAGCCAGAGAACGACGGGAGGAAGTCGTCTTGCTCACCTCCGACAGGTTCGGCCGCCGCCACGCTCCGGTGAAATCCGGCCAAGACCGAGGCCCCCGAACCCCTCCCGTGCTTCCATCCTCCTCCCCTCGACCGTGCGGAGCCATCCAGCATCTCAGCCTCGATCGGGAACCACCGTAGACCAAAGCCCCAAATCCACCCGAAGCTTCCTCCGCCGCGGAGCTCACCGCCGGCGACTCCCTCCGTCCCCGCAGGCCAGTCGACCACCGGAAGGACCGCCTTGAACCATCGGGTCCATCCATGCCCTCGGAGTCCCGCAAGGAGCCACCCATCGCCGGCGTTGATCACCGGAGCCCCTCCTCCGTTCGGCCAGAAGAAAGGGAGGGCGGGGGCGATTGGTCAAACCTGACCAGTGGGCCCAAGGGTCCCACTGTCAGTGACCCAGCCCCGCTGAAACGTGGCTTAAGTGGAGGCGTATTCCGCTGAATACATCTTCGCTAATCAGAAAGCGTAAGCCGCCCCGAAACATTTTCTTTTTCTGGTTTTATTTAAAAACAGATTTTGTCTAAACTTTGACCGGCTATAACTTTTTAAATATAAGTCCAAATAACTTGATTCTTTTTCTGTTGTTCCTCAAATTTGGTCTAGTTTATTTCCAAATTTATTTGAAAATTTTCCAAACAACTTTTTTGCACTGTTTTGAAACTATGTGTTGATTTTGAATTTTTCTTAAATAGGATTTTGAAGAAGGAAGAAACTTTCAAAAGTTTTGGAATGCACCCTGCCTCTCCACAACTTGAAGGCAAGCATTCTGGAACCCTGGCATAATATTATCGTGTGTTGTTTGAAACAGTTACAACACCACCTTGTCTCGGACTTTTCGTTACTTTATGTGATGATGTGACCCTACTCATAAGTGCATATTGATGACCCCGTGCTATGGAAAATTTGATATGTTGATAGTGATTACCCTTGTATGCTTTTCGTGCCTATCGGAGGGAAGCCGAGAAAGTCTCTGTCTTGGTTATGACCTGTGACATATGATGATTATGATTATGGACTAACCATTTGTATTATTTGAATTAATGGGTATCCCTAGGACGGTTTTACCTCCTGGATATTCACCGTGATTATTCTTATATAAGCCCTTTATGTGGTGTCGCTCAGACGCCCGACTGTGGCATGCTTGTTGTTTAATTTACTTATAAGCCCTTTATGTGGTGTCGCTCAGACGCCCGACTGCGGCATGCTTGTCATTTAGTTTACTTATAAGCCCTTTATGTGGTGTCGCTCAGACGCCCGACTGGGGCATGCTTTATATTACTGTCCTTTCGAGGCGTCGCTTCAGACACCCGATCGGTGCATTCTATTTCTACTCTATGATTTCATAGTCATATTCGACATGAATAACCTGCTTGCATGCATCATGATAATTTTTTTATGATTTGACGTTGTGATCATAGAAAATATCAGAGCATGTTTATTCATTCGTTATATTATGCCCGTGTTCTCAATGTTTGTGAGTACATTCAAAAGTACTCACTGGCTTGTCCTTGGCTATTGTCTTGGCCAGATTTCTTGCGTGGAGAGGAGCGTTGCGATGACAGCCCCAGAACCTATGCAAATGGAGATGGCAGCCTCGCGAAGATAGGAATTATCCTGGTTAGCTGTTCCTGTGGGAAATGGAGTCCCATAGATGCTGGTGATCCGCAAACCGCTTCCGCCGTCAACCGGTAGAAACCATTTGTTGTACTCATAGGCCAGAATGGTCTTGTACTACACATTATGTACTTTGCTTGGAACTTATGTATCAAGTTGGTGCCTCATCAGCTAACAGTAATCCTGGGGCTGGTGAGCACAAGGACCATTTTCTGGGAAATTAATATCCCGAAAAACCAGTCCTGACACATATGCAACATGAAACCAATTATCACACTGTGAACTAAGAGCAAGCACCTGCGATGGTGGAGTACGGGAGATGAACTCATCATGTAGACTTGGGACTTCAACTTCATTAGAAGTAGTAGTTGCAAATCTAGAGAGTCTCTGTTTGCGTCGGTGCGGAGGACCACCAGCATCCCCTAACTTACTCTTTTCCTTCCTATTTTCTGATATTGCCTTATGAAGTCAAAACCACAAGAAGATGAATAAAATTAGCTCTGCATAACTGGTTGATGCATGATACAGACGAACACTACTTTGATGTAAGGCAAGCGTAGGATAGGAGGATGGAATATATACAAAAAAAGACAGCGTTTCATATTCACACGTACGATAGGAGGATGGAATATGTATGAAAAAACAGTAAGAGGAAGGCATTTCAACAAAATTAGAAGAAATGAAAGCTAGGCACCATATGAACATGCAACCAATATCACTCTATCAGGTAAAAAGTGTCTCGTCGTAAGTGCCATTTCGAGAAATTAGAAGCAGTACAAGCTAGAAGACAATGCAAGATGCAACCTACATCACAGTCCCAAGTTAAATGTGTCTTATGGGTAAGTGATCGTTGCAGGTATAAGTTGTAAGCTACGCAGAAGCAATTCAACATAATCAGAAGCAATACAAACTAGACATCATACGGAAAATGCAACCACGTATAACAGTTCGAAGTAAGAGCAAGCACCTGTGATGGTGCAGTAGGGGAGATGTGCTCATCATGTACACGTATGTTCTAGAAACAGGAACACGGGTCATATTCACGGGCATTATGTGTAAATTAAGCAGATGCAATTCAAGTTAGAAGCAATACAAGCTAGACATCATACGCAGCATGCAACCACATATAATAGTGTCAAGTTAGAGCAAGCACCTGTGATGGTGGAGTAGGGGAGATGTGCTCATCATCTACACAGCTACGTTGACTGTCTAGCCTTGTGTTGTCTTGCGAATCTTGTTGGGAGGATGGCGGAGTAGAATCTGTAGAGACCCCCTGTTTGAGTTGCTCCGAAGGACCACCATCATCCATTGCCAGACTAATTTCCTTTAGCTGTAATGATTTTGCAATGTGAAGTCAAACCAATAAGAAAAAGGAATAAAATTCGCTCTTCAGGACTCATTCATGCATGATACTGATGAACACTACTTGGATGAAAGGCAAAAACATGATGCGAGGATGGAATATGTATGAAAAACAGGATGGTGTGACATATTCACACCTATGATGTGGTAACTAAGCAGAAGGAATTTCAACAAATTAGAAGCACTGCAAGCTAGACACCATATGAAAGATGCAACCAATATCACTCTACCAAGTTCAAACTGTATGGCGTTTCAACAAATTAGAAGCAGTACATGCTAGAAATCATATGCAAGACACAACCAATATCACAGTGGCGACTTAAAGGTGCCTTATCATAAGATATAGTATGTACCAAAAACAGGAAAGCGTGTCATATTCACATGTATCATGTCTAAGCTAAGCAGATGCAGTTTACACTAATTAGGAGCAATACGAGCTAGACACCATATGCAACATGCAACCAGATATCACACTGCCAAGTTAGAGAAAGCACCTTGGATGCTGGAGTAGGGGAGCGGAGACTTGGACCTTGCAATGCACTATCAGTACAAGGAGAATCGGTACAGATGCTCCGTTTATGTTGCTACAGAGGACCACCATCATTGCCTTCCTTACTCTTTTCCTTCCTCTTTCTTGATTTTGCCTTGTCAAGTCAAACCCACAAGAAAAAGGAATAAAATTTTCTCTTCAGAACTCATTGATGCATGATACTGACGAACACTACTTTCATGTAAGGCAGCTGCATGATAGGAGGATGGAATATGTATGAAAAACAGGACGGCGTGACATATTGACATGTATGATGTATAAAGTGTAAACTAAGCACAAGGTGCTTGAACTTGTTAGAATCGATGCAAGCTAGAAACCATATGAAAGATGAAACCAATATCACTCTGCCAAATTAAAAGGGTGCCCTAACAAATGTATTTGACCAAATTAGAAGCAATACATGGCAACATGCCAGAAATAATATGCAATATGCAACGAATAAAGGTGACTCATCGTAAGTCATTGATATTGGTTTCATGTAAGAACAAGGTTAACACATAGATGTAGTGTGTACCAAAAATAGGAAGGCATGTCATATTCACAGGTATAGTGTGTAAACTAAGAAGATGCAATTTACCCTAATTAGAAGCACTACAAGCTAGACATCGTTTGCAACATGCAACCACATATCACACTGCGAAGTTAGAGCAAGCACCTATGATGGTGGTGTAGGGGAAGTGCGGTCTTCAGGTACACAGCTACGTTCAATATCTTCATTTAGGCTTGCTGTTTCTTGAGAATCATGTGGAGAGGATGAAATTGCATTCTTTATAAGAGTATTGCATCTCATATTAACCAACGCGCGTGACTGTCTCATCATAAGCGATAGACGCAGGATACACAAGAACAGTAGTTTGATGTAAGAACATGGTGTGATAGGCAGATGTAGTATGTACCAAAAACAGGAAGGCGTGTCATATTCACATGTATAATGTGTAAGCTAAGGAGATGCAGTTTAACAAATTAGGAACATTGATGAGGGATACACAAGAAAAGTAGTTTGATGTAAGAACATGGTTAATAGAAAGACGTAGTATGTAGCAAAAACAGGAAGGCATGTCAGATTCACATGTATAATGTGTTAACTAAGGAGATGCAATTTACCCTAATTAGAAGCATTACAAGGTAGACACCATATGTAACATGCAACCACATATCACACTGCCAAGTAAGAGCAAGCACCTGCGATGGTGGTGTGGGGGAATTACGGTGATCAACTAGAGAGCTACGTTGACTATCTTCATTTAGCCTTGTTGTTTCTTGAGAATCATGTGGGGAGGATGACGCTGCACTCGTTAAACGAGTATGACATCTTACAGTAACCCACCCGGGTGACTGTCTCATCATAAGTGATTGACGAGGGATACAAAAGAGCATTAGTTTGATGTACGAACATGGTTAATACACATATGTAGTATGTGTCAAAAACAGGAAGGCATGTCATTATCAAAGGTATAATGTGTAAAGTAAGCAGATGCAATTTAACCAAATTGGAAGCAATACAAGCTAGACACCATATGCAACATGCAACCACATTTGACAGCGCGAAGTTAAAGCAAGCACCTGGGATGGTTGTGTGTGGCAATTTAGATCACCAACTGCAGAGCTACGTTTACTGTCTCCAACTACTGACACTGCACCCGTTAGAGCGCTGGAACGCTTAGTGCTTATCTTCAAATTACACTGGAGCGACTTCTGTCTTTTCTTTTCTGCATTCATCAACACTGCGTTAGAGTCTGAAAAACCCATGCATAAAAAAACAATAGTGATAGTATGGGTGAAGTGTGTGCACAATTAGTACAGTGTAAAGGTAGCAGATAGCAGGTCGGTGAGAAATAAATGACGGGAGACATATGATATCTCTACAACATGCATGGCACACTAAATTACTACAGGATTCTATGAAAATAATAGTCGACTGAAAGCAAATAGGTCAGTCCATTTTTTCTGCATCGTCCGATGTACAAAGAACGGGCAGATCGCCTTCATCTACCTCCAGCCAGTCAGTGTTGACGATCTTCCTCGAAACGCCAGCAACCATCGGCCCAGTATTCCTCCCCTGCTTGTCCCCTCCCCTCGACCTCACCACACTGCCGTGCTTGGCACGCCCCCCCGGCCATCCACTCAAGCCCCACCGACCTCCAGATCGGGCGCCAGCAGCTCCTGCGCCCCACACCCCTATGATAGACACCGATGCGCCGCTTCCCTGGGGAACAGGCGGACTAGGTGCTCCGCGCGCCTAAGTGGGTGCTGCTTCTTTTAATTGCGGTTCGACTGACCCTGAATTGAAATCCAGGTGGGCTACTGACCTCTAGCAAAGGTGAAATAATAAAAGGGAGGAAACCTTGTGCATTTAGTATCACGAAGAAGATGCAGTAAGAGCGCTCAACTAGTTTCTTTTGTGGGATGAATACAGTGTGAGCGGAGACGTAAGATTTGCACGAATAAGGGAAGAGGAGTACCTCTTTCTCCTAGCAGTGATGTGTCCTCCTTCTATTTTTCCGACGATCTTCTTATTGTTCGCTGGAAACCAGAAGTTGTGGAGGACGGTGCAGTCTTGGACGAAC
>NC_057797.1:668000432-668001583 GCF_018294505.1 Triticum aestivum | reverse complement strand
TGGCGTCTTGGTGAAGTTACAAACCTACTCCGGTTTAGACCTTTGGACATCGGGCCGATAGGCTACACGGGCCAGAGTCAGGACAGTAATTTCCTACCACCAAAACATTAGTCTCGCGCGGTTTCGGGTGACCAGAGGCCTATTTGGCACTTCGTTCAATATTTGGGAGCAGAAGCATTAACGTTCTCGGTTCTCTTGAATTGAACTTTCAGGATTTGTCAAACTTCACAAATCTTTACTCTTGAAAATCCTAAAGCTACGATTATTTTGGAATGGAGGGGGTACATTTGAATATACATTGTACACGAGTATATATTAAAAAATATGCAACTTACCTCAGTTCATGCATGGTTCCAGATATAATCTCCTTGGTTGCAAAAGAAAAAGTTAGATATGCGTATGAATATATATAGCATGGTCAAACTCACAACAAAGATTGATGCCCCCTTTTACATCTCATTTACAAATGCCATTATCTCGGGTTCAAATAGATGAATGCACTTCCTATGAATTCGAATCTTCGAAACCCCTTTATGTTGAATTTGACATGTATTCTATTTCGTAGCTAGCAATTTGGAATGTATCCATGCAAGTGACAAATGTATAAAGTGCTTCACACTAACAACATGGAGTGCACTAACTAATGTTTATATATGAACTGCAAAAGCATCCATTGCATGTATTTCAAACCGCTCTCACTCTATGGATCGATAATATGAAATAAACACATGCACATGCTAGAATTCAATTGCAGTTGAAGAAAGAGCCTACTCCTGGTATTGTATATTAGTGATAGGGGTGTGTACAAAGTACACGTGAATACCAGGCATTGTGCATGTGTGTATACTATCGACGAACTAGCCCCCAAGCTTGTATAACATACTAAGGGCCTAGGGTTACAAATCATATATAGTCGGCTTATCACCAGTGGGGATAGAGTCCTCCGCGACTCTGGTAGCTTCGTGTTGTACGCCGAGTCCTCCACATGGGTCTTTGTATAACACGTCTCGGTCCAACCTATATGTGGCACAGGATGGAACTGACCCATGAATCTTCATGTTGACCCACCACAACTAAAAATGATGTGCCCACCACACCACACACGCAATTGGCCAATAAGAAAATAAGCATATTTAATAGTACAACGGTAT
>NC_057797.1:667991989-667998439 GCF_018294505.1 Triticum aestivum | reverse complement strand
GCAAGACACGCACGCATGTAGGCATGCAACACTGACACGTACACACGCACGCATGCTAGCGTGCAACACTGACATGTACACATGCACTCACAAACACACGCACGTACGCACCCATGCATGCAACACTGAAACGTACCCTTGCACGCACGCAACACTCGCACGCCTGCATGCACACAGCACACGACGCAAGACACACGCTCAACCTATACGTGCATGCACCCTTTGTTAAGGACATGGATTGTTACGGGTATTAATCATCTTATCTATGATAAGCAGAACATTGATGTTTGCAGCGGTCTGTATGAATCACAATGTATCGAATGGGCTATCAACATAGTAGGCTTATCTACATGAAAAAGATGACGTCACACTCAATGAACAATCATCGGTTTATGAAATGCCCGCTTCTGACCGTCCTGGCCCACCAAAGGTTCCTCTGCTGTGTGCTGCCTGCATTGGGTCACTGACATGCAGGCCATGCACCCAAAGAGCCCACCCGTCAGTAGAAGTACGGCGCGGTGTCCTAGGTCAGAGTCGAGAGCGCCACTCGTGGCACGCCCGGCTGAACACGCCTCCGTGCCGCATTCAAACGCCTCCATGAAACCCGCCCGTGTGGAAGCCGAGAAACCTACTCTGGACACACGTCCGTTCATGACCGGGTCGGCGTTAAACGCAACGCCGGCCGAGCTCCTCCCATCCGCCGTCTATTTAATCTCCTATTTAAACGAGGCCAAACGCCGGCCAAGAATCACACACCTCCGCTGCTCCCCTATCTCATCCACCATTTTGTCCACTCTTACAATGGCTTAGGAAGAGTAGTTATTCCGCATCCAAGCCGGCTGGGTAGCCCGCCGGATACGAGCTATGCAGCTCGCTGATCCACCTCCCTCCCCTCGCCCGACGGAGCCAGTTGCCACCCCAAGCCGGCGCGCGGTTCAGCAACTCACCGCTCCAGGCCAGCTCGACGAAGAGCGGCGCACGAGCGCCGTTGCTGCCATCCACGCCGCCGCCTCGTACTGCATCTCCTATTTCTATGGCTGAGACTCCCATGCTGGCGGCCAGCCATGCAAGCAGCGACAGAAGCCGGGTGCATGGAGAGTGACGAGTCGGTGGCCAGCGCCTCCGCGTCCGCCGCCATCATCAAGGAGAAGTAGAACACGGGAGGCTGCCGCCGCTTGGGTCCCATGAAGGCCACCGCGGAGGCGACACCGGCGTACACCGCAGGTGTCTTGCTGGATCCTTTTGTTGCGAGGACCTTCGTCGACCCCGCATGGGCTCCACAGAAGAGGTGAATGTTAGGATGAACTCGAGCCGGTGCCGGCAATGGCGAAGTAGTCGCCAATATTTTGGCTACCCCGGGCAAAATCCAAACAGCCCCTCCTAGCAGATTCAATTCCCTCGTTCGCCGTGGAATTTTTCCATGTGTTGTTTTCATGGACTAGCAAGATGCCCGTGCATTGCGCGGAACATCAAGATGCATTTTTTTATAAACTCCCGCATGCATGGAAGGGATAATTAATGGCATCCTTTGCTAGTACCACGAGGCAAACACCATTAATATTGCATCGATTAGTGTTAGTGGCCTTGTATATCTGCAAAATTGTAATTTTGATAGTGGCCCCTTGTATATATAAATGGAGGGAGAAAGATGAGAGATAAGGTGACTGGTGGTGACTGGTGGTCGGACTGGGCGGAGGCATGGGGATGGACGGCGCATTATGTCCAGGTTTGTATCTCTCTCACACACACCCACGTTGGTGGGGGACGTGCACGAAGAGAAGAGGTGCACACATGGCGCACGTACTCCCGTCTCTTTACCAACCACACCCGCGCGGGTACACGGTGTAGCTCATTTCTGTAAGAAAAAGGCAGCCCACGTGGTAATTTGGCACATGTAATGGTTGTCCACTTGGTGGAGGGAGGATTGTCTACCACGGGTGAACACACAAATTGCAACTTGACGCGTTATGTTAAATTAAAAAAATAGGAAAACCATGTGGGGCCTACCTTAGAGGCAAGGCTCTATACACTGGAGTACTTTTGATGTGTCCCGTCAACTCGCAGAACAAGGAGAAGCTTGCTTAGTACGCCGTATCCCCCGCCCACGGGCGCGGTGGCTCGCACGATGAGGTGAAGCTTGCTTACTACACCTTACGCCCGCTCCCTAGCCCACCCGCGCGGTGGCTCGCAGCGCGAGGAGAATATTTTACTACTCCCTCTGTTTACTCCTCGTCCCTACTACGTACTTTGGTTAGTACTCCCTCCATTTACTTATACAAGGCCACTATAAAAAAATACATTTTGCATCTATACAAGGCCATAATAGTAATCGAGACAAAAGTTACTACTTAGTCGTGGAGCCATCGCTATGGGTTAGCTTGAAGGGGTTAAAGTGGACACAGGGACGCAAGAGAGTTTATACTAGTTCGGCCCCTTCGATGAAGGTAAAAGCCTACGTCTAGATGTGATGGAATTGATGGGGTTTCGATGACTAGGGAGCAAACAAGCTTCGCCTAGGTCTCGAGTTGTTGTCTGTTGTCCTTGAACCACCGCCGGATCGTCCCCTTATATACATGGGTGATGCCCATCTGTTTTACAGAGTCCCAACACTGGCTCAGAGATATGTCCGGTTTGGTCTCTCCTAACTTACAATACAAGTTACATACTGGCGCCGGTTTACGGCTACAGGCCTTAATCCGATTATGGGCCTTGAGCCCTCATCTGCCTTCATGGGCTTTAACATACTCAACTACTCATGAAGTTAACCCGGCCTGTCTTGGCCGGTTTACGCCCAGTAGTAATATCCCCAACATTAGGCCCCAGATTGATTTGAACAGGTTCATGTCAATCCTTAGTAAAATCTTCATCTTCAACATCTTCTGTAAATTGGTGAACCGTCGTGACGTCATCTTCTCAGGTCGCTGTAAACCAGCGTGACGTCATCTGTTATAAAGAAACTATCCATGATACCTCCTTATTAATAGATGTGCGATAATCAAGGTGACAGCTCTGTTTCCAACTTGCGGCCCCTTGATTCTCGCGCCTGACACATGTCCCTTGCTTTATAAATAGGACCGAAGGGTCATTTCTTTTTCCCCTTCATGCCCTTCTGCTTCGTCTTCCTTGCGCCGCTCAGCTTTGGAGCTTCGCCGCCATCATTGACCTCTGCTCCGACCTTGGCCACTGCATCACCCTGAGCATACCAGAACATCACGGCGACCTTCTGCTTCTTCCTCAGCTCCGGTAAGTCTTCTATCCTTTCCACCATAAATCTATTCTAGGGTTTCCAAGTTCTTCAGTGTTCATCGTTTGCTTCTTGTTCATATGATAGATCTTAGATGAATCTGCGAATCTTTGTTCTGTGTAGAAGTAGTTTTTATCCTACGTCTTCACTTACGCATCTCAAGACCATAGATGTACCTGTACCTTTGCTCATTGATTCGGTACTGCTCCTTTTGGACCTTGAATATTTATCTCTTTTTTGAACAAGTTCCAGATCCAAAACTATAGTATAATCTTGTGAAATCTGTTTTTGCGTACTTACTCATCTGCAATCTTGACTTTTGAATGTTTAGACCAGGCGGTTTAACTTTGTACAAAATTTGATAAGCCAGTATATACCATTAGTCCCCTGGTTGAACCGCTAGAGTCTTTTAGTAAGGCACTGTTACTTTGTAGACCTCCGGTTTAAGAATAACTGCCTCCGGTTTAACAAAATATGCATCAGTGTACGTCCTTCCAATATATTCTTGAACCGGTAATTACTGCTTTGTAGATCTTGCCATGGCCAAAGAAGCATATGAGTGCACACTACTAGGGAAAACCCTAGCAGTAGCGCTGGTTTTGTGCTCACTAGTAGCGCGGGTAGGCGCGCTACTAATAAGGCGCTACAGCTATTGCTTAGCAGTAACGCGTGTCGCACGCGCTACTGCTAGGACAAATAGCTACAGCGCTTGTTCACTCCCACGCTGCTGCTAATGTAACTACTGGCAACGTGTTTTCTTCCCATCGCTACTAGTATTGTTTTTTTATTTCTTTATTTTTAGTGTATTTATGCGCCATCGTACAAATATTGGTACAATACCAGTTATGAGGTTTACATCATTATGTCCATAACAGTGTGTCAAATGAAGGTGGATTAGGTTCAAGTGGAGGCAATATGTTGTGCATGTCAAAAGTATACTACTAATCCAAACTTGATCTAGTTTGGACTAGTAGTACTTTCGATGTGCACCACATTTTGCCTCAACTTGAATCTAATCCGCCAGCACAAGCTATTTAATCATCATCATAATCATTAGCACCAACAATATTTATTTAATCACCACTAACACTAGCTAATAATAATCATCAGTCATTACCACCATCACTAGCTATTTTATCATCATAGTAATAGTGTAGCACATCATCATCTTCAAACTCATTTCTAGCTAATCACTCCTGCTGCTCTCTCTTAGGTAAAACAGCATAAAACATGTGTAGCTCTCCTCCTTGATCAAGTTGGAGCATGCAGATGAACCTGTCTCCTAATTTTGGGTAGCACATCTATTTGCTGCCCCCTAGTACTTGTCTGCGCTCCCCCATCACATATCTGGTCCAGTCTTGCACTATTAAGCATTCATCACTGATCTTGAATGCACTAAAGTAACATGTAGGATATCTTGGCCGTAAGCTAATAATACTCATGGTACCTTTAGTCTCGATCCCATAAGGCACAACATTCATCGGGAGTACCTGTTGAAGAACATCGTATGGTCACATACTTAGCAATGAAGTTTAGCTTCACAAATAATGTATGGAAAAGATGCACTGAGGACAAATAGTAAAAATCTTACCATCCTTCCTAAATAGATGTGACCGTAGTTCATGACGAACACTATTGGTCGCATGTTTTCAGTACTAAGATTTCTAAGTCCAGGAAGAAAATTTATCTTGACGGTATCAAGATCCTCAAGCCATGAAAAATAATGACTTAGCTCCTCGTAGTTTACTTCAGCCCCGGGACAGTAGTAGGTCCTGTCTACCAAGCGCTGGACATGTTTGCTTGCACCGAAATAAGCTGACAATACAAATTAGTTGTCAACTATTTTTGAATAAACAATATCAAATACATAAATATGGTTGAGAAACTTACATTTTGGTGTATCTGGAGGCGTATGCACATCGACCCAGATGTCGGTATTACCTTCAATATCATCTTCCAGACGAATATCAAAGGTGATAACCATATCAGGCTGAAATGCATAAGTCTTGCATAGTGCTCGCCATGTTTTGCATCCAAAATAGGTGTAGTCGTCTGAATTGTATAATTTTGCATGGAAAATATAATCATGCTCGGTCTTCAAAAAAACTTTCTTTACCTCCATAGTATGACTGAAGCCTATCTTATCCAATACAAAAACTCTTGCATGGCAGGGGATACGCTAGTAGAATAGTAAAAAAAATATAAGTTGAAGCAAATGAAGCAGATGTCATGCTTAATTACGAAAAAAGACTTGTCGTTGTGACTTACTGTATCCACTTCGAAGTTCTCGTCCAGCTTGATGTTGAAGCGCCTATCATCATCTAGGGAGATTCCGTTGCACAGGCCGCGCTCGTCTTCGCAGTATTTGCAAATACCGAAATCCTTTTTGTCGTTAGACATTTCCTATGTTCATAGTTAAAACATTAATTGAAAATCGATAGAAGACAACTACCAGGATACTCAACACGCAAATCCGGGGCACTCGATATTTCCTACATATTCTGGCAAAAGTCATGCCAAAATTCACGGAAAAATCCGGCATGACCTTTGCTAAAATAGGATATATCAAGCGCCTGAAATTTGCCGGAACGGAAATGAATCAACACTCCGGCAAAACATAGGCCACTCGGAGGTGTAACCTGCAAACATGACCGACCACTTGGATATTGAGCAACACAAGATATACATTTCAAAATATCTTATAAGACTCAAATTAGCATGCATTCAATAAGCAAAAGTAAATCATCTCATGCGTCCGTACATCGTCGAATATTATCACTAATACATCCCGAATAGTGTCATACATATAACATCACTAGTACAACTAAAACCCTAGCACACGATGGGTATCGGCACGGGCGGTGGACACCCACAGAGAAGGAACCATCATGGGATCATAGCTCCAGTGAGATCCCTGGAGAACCTGCCATGTATTGGAGAACCTATGCTCCAACACAAACAAGTAGCGACGGACGTGCGCGTCCTCCCCACTGACACGGTGACGCACCACCTCCGCGGAGTCCTCGAGCCTCTGGACCGTCACTGGCCCACGCGACCGCCACCAAAGAAGGTTCGGGTCAATGACAGGCTGGCTCCTCACCAACCTGCGCCCCCCGGTAGGTAGCGCCTCCCAGTACCACCCCGACAGAGCCCAGTCCCGGACATGGCCCATCTGGTCAAGCAGGTGTCGTCCTCCGCCGACTCGA
>NC_057797.1:667985298-667991203 GCF_018294505.1 Triticum aestivum | reverse complement strand
TTTTTCCCTTTTTTATTTTATTTTTCTTTACATTTTACTTTTTCCCTTTCTCCTTTTTCTATTTCTTTCATTTTCATTTACTTTTCTACTTGTTTTTCACTTTATTTTATTTTCGTTAGCAGTAGCGCTTTACACGTAAGCGCGCTGCAGCTAAGGAGATTAGCAGTAGCGTTGGGCCATTATACACGCTACTGCTAGGTTGGGCTAGCCATGTGCGCCCAGTTCAAACGTAGCAGCAACGCTTTTCGCTAGTACGCGCTACTGCTAAAGTCATAGCAGTAGCACGGTTTATTTACGCGCGCTGCTACTAAGTAGCAGCAGCGCTTGATTTTGTACAGTGCTACTGGTAAAATTCTGTGTAAAGGCTTTTCCCTAGTAGTGGCAACTGGGTCCCTTCTCGAGTGACCGAAGTTCAACTGAACAATTTGGTCAGAACTGGCGCTTTAAGTAAGCAAGACACCATTCATTGGAGGGTCCTTGGCCCGGAATGTCCTCCCACACCCCAAGCTGGAGAAGTTGTGGTTTTTGCCGATCACTTAGCCCGAGGCTTCAATCCTCCCGGTTCAAAGTTTTATCGGGATGTTTTAGCCAACTTCTAACTGCGTCCACAAGATACTGGCCCCAACTTTGTAACCAACATCTGTCACTTTCATGTTTTTTGTGAAGTGTACCTTCAAGAGGAACCTACTGTAGAATTATTCCGGGATTGCATTCACCTAAACCGCCGTACTGAGTTCACAGACGGACCCAATACAGAATTGGGCGGTATGGCCATTCAAAAGAGGAAAGAAGTCACCTTCCCTCACGCAAAACTGCACAGCCACCCCAAAGAGTGGAATCAAACGTGGTTTTACTACAAAGACACTTCTCCTTCTGAAGAAAATCGCCTGCCGGGTTATCGTCCGGAACGTCTGAGCAATATGCATCCTTTCCCACAAAGGCTGACTGCTAATGAAAGACTCAAGTATTCTCCTCAACTATCCAAACTGAGGGCCTTCATGGCAAACGGGTTGACAGGGGTCGACTTTGCTCACTGCTGGATATCTTGGAGCATACTACCCTTAAGCCAGCGCCCCGGTTTGATGTGCGAATATACAGGAGATGTAAAAGACCCTCAATGACACATTGATATCCAGCTCAGAGATGACAAAGTTACTGAAGCTGTGAAAAAGATATTGAATGAACCAGAAGCTGTCTGTGCTCAAACCGGCCTACTTCCTTTCTATGCTGTTAACAAACCGCCAGCTGTAAGACTCGTACCTTGTGCTTTTATTGAATCTGACTTTGTTCAAAATACCCTCTGTTGACATTAACATCTTTCAAATAGGGTGATGATCCGTTTTGGAGCAAGAAGCCTCCAAAAGAGAAACCGGAGAAACCAACCCGACCCAAAACCAGAGTTGTGAAGAGACCCGCTAACAAGAAGAAAACAACTGCGTCCTCCGATACACCAGCTGATGATGATGTGGGTAACCTGGACCTTGAGGTAGAGCTTGACTCACTTGGTTTATTTTTCACACGCCTTATTGATAATGATCATTGCCAGGATGACGCTGAAGTCAGTAACGCTGATGCTGTAGAGGTAATCGCTCTTTCTTCTGATTCAAACCCTTTGCCTTCACTAAAAGTCCGTCGGGCAAAATGGAAAATTAAATTTTCTCATCCTCTTTCTTATTTGGACCCAAACTTTCTTGTGAAGACACAACAGCACGAAGCTCACCGCACAACCTGGCACAGCGGCCAGGTAGTTACCTCCGCCGGTTTACAGAATAGTCCGGTTCGGAAACGCCGTTCAGAGGTCTCTAACTCTCTTGTCAATGCTTGTCCTAAAGCGGGTTGTTTTTGTCAACCTCTTAGTCCGTCTGACTCCGATTATCAGGGCACGTCTCATTCATCCTCCGGTGAGTCATCAACCACCAAGCTTCCGCCACTTAAAACGGTGCTTGGGTAAGTTATATTTCATCTTGCGTCTTTGATATATTGCTTCAAACAGAAACTGTACTGATCCTTCTTAATTTTTCTTTCTCAGGGCCAAACCTAGACCCAGCAAGAAAGCTCATCTAGACAAAGCGGCAGAAGAAAATATCGCTCCTGAACCGGACAAAATACCAGATCCCGAAGAAACCATCCGTGATGATGTGTCGAACGACCCACCACCACAAGACCATGACTTTGTTGCTGAAGAGGCACATGTTGATGCCACAAGCCCTTTTGATCAGCCCATAAGCCCTATCCGGATTGACAAAACAACTAGTCCATCGAAGCACACTGACAAACTGGCGACCCCAGTACGAACCGGCAAAGCAAAAGATGATGATGTTGTTATTACTGGCATTGGTCGTACGGAGCCAAGCAATCCTGTCGCCTAATCCAAGCATACTGCGAAAGATGAATTTGCTGCAATTGGTAAAGGCAAATGGAATGCCGATTTGGCAACCTATGCCGCTCTGAATGCCCAAGATCTCCATTCCGGCTATCTGAACCGGCTATACACGAGCCGTGATTATGAAGCCGGACTGGTTAATATGATGAAAGAAAATATGAGGTAATTTCTATATGCTTCTCTGCTTGTATATTACAGTCTGTCAACTCCAATAGCCCCCAAGTGACGGTTTAAGATATCAACTTAAACCGGGACTTTCCAATGTGAACTTAAATTCATCTGTAGTTTGCTGACGTAGCCCCCAAGGGCTGGTTCAACTTAATGCAGTTAAATTGGGACTTTAGATAGTAAAAATTCCAGCGTCAGTAATAACTGAGCAAATAGCCATTAGCCCCCAAGTGCCAAGTTGAATACTTGTATTGAGCTTGGGTCTTTATATAAATTGTATGATGAAAAGCAAATATGCATTAGCCCCCAAGTACCAAGGGCATAACTTGTTATGTGGTTGGCACTTCAATTCTATATCGTCATCTTCATCATATGATTATCTGTATGCAGGCTGAGCTGAGAAAAAGAGAAAGTCAAATCGCCGATCTGCAAGAAAACCTGAAATCCCGACAAGCTGAAACCTCTAAGGAAAAAGAGGAATTAACTAGGGCTTTAAGCGTCATGGAGAAGCTTAAGGAGGGCTACAACAAAGAGCAGGTGGATTGGGCCACTGAGAAAGCCGCTTTAACGCAACGAGCAGAGAATGTTGAAGCTGCACTCAAACTGGTGGTGGATGAATTAACTAGTGTAAAAAGGAAAGTTCATGCCATGAATGTTGCTGTCTTTGGTAAGCCTTCTTGATTTCTGAAGTAACTTGGCCTTCTCATGTAACTGCCGGTTTATTAACCCTTGCAATGATACAGGAACACGCATTGGTCACTTGGGATCAGATGTTGGGAAGAAGTGGAAAGCCGCCTATACATTGATAGAACAACTGTATACTGGTGCTCAATGGATCATCTTTACTGCTTCCCACAACAACCGCCGCCCACCTTGATCCAGGACACTATTAAAAGGTTGTCTATGCTTCCTGCCCGAGTTGAAGAGCTGAAGAAATCTGCTGCAAGAACTGGCGCTATAAACGCCTTAATCCGGGCAAAAGAATGGGTGCCGGATTTTGATCCTGTTGAAGCGGCCCAAGGCTACCCTAGCTTGAAGGAAGACGGGACAGAGTTCTATGAAGAGGCTCTTCGAGCTATAAGCCGGGAAGTGTGCCCTCTGGCTTGTCAATTGGTTGAAGAGGTGGATTTGTCCCACTATCAAGCCCAATATGATGATCAAAACAAACGAGTGGCTGCACCAGTTCCTGAAGCGGAAAACCTTATACCCCAAATCCGTAAGCATACTTACGCTCCTGACATTGAACCATCGTTGCTGATCAGTGATGAAGCTGTCTTTCAAGCATTAACTGGAATCAACTGGGCAACTGTTGATTTCCAGCCGCTGGGTAGGGAAGCAGAGGCTGAAGCGGCGCGAGATGACCCGCAACCATCAGGTCAAGCTGGTGACCAAGCATGAACCAGAAGCTGGTTTAAATCACTGCATGTTTGTGTTATGCAGAAAAAATGATCTTATTTGGGCACCGTGTTGCCTTGTAATAGGCTAGCTAATACACTTGGTTTTGATATGCCTTCGTGCATATTTATTGCAACTGATGCCTCCGTTAAATTATCAATCTCCAAACTGTTTTCTGCAGCCAAAAAAAACTTAAAGCGCCGCCGTGGTTTTATCACCAGGCGGGTCATGATATCTATGTGTGTGAAATCAAAGATAATAGCTTAGATTTAAGCATATGATCAAATATTGAGATACATAATACCTGCCATCATGGGGCATGAAGTTGGCTGGGCCAATCTTAAAGCGGAGTTTAGGAAAGCCACACTGTTGGAGGAGAAAGCAGTTCCTATGTATATAAGGTCAGTTCACAATGTAAACCGTTCTGGGTTATGATAAACACCGGTTTCACTCATAATAGGATGGTAATAAAAAATCAAACCGGGCAATTAGTCTCCGAATTCAAATTTGAACGTGCTCTGTCAATGTGTAATTGAGAGTTGAACCGGTTTAATAATGTCGGTTTAAAAACGCAACAAAAAATGTCTTTAACAAAAAAGAACAGAATTCAAACAAAGGCAAAGAGAAAACCATTTGCAAATGAGGCATTGGGCCGATCAAGTGGCATTACCATGGTCAAACAAGACCATGCCCCCCAAAAGGCGTAGCTATGGTTCAAGTCAGCCAGGTCCCCAAATGATGCATTGGCATTACGCCGATCGAGAGGTGTAGCGATGGTTCGGGTTCGACCAAAGCCCCCAAGTGATGTTGTGGCACTAGGCATATCAAGAGGCATGACTATGGTTCAGACATGACCAAGTCCCCAAGTCATGCTCTGGCTTTTGCCTACCAAATAGCGTTGCTATGGTTCGGACACGACCAAGCCCCCAAGTGATATGATATAAAGCTTTGAGAAGCTAACTCAAGGGGTAAACTGGAGGCCGGTTTAAGACAGAAACTCCATGTAACCACACATGATGTAAAAAGAACAGAGACCCCGCTTTAGCTGAGGCTCCGGTTTATTGCATTGATCATAATATATACATTGTCATAATATGTACATAAGTAGAGCCTATGGCTCAAGTATAGTAACGCCGAAGATGGGCTATGTTCCACGTCCTGTTGGTCTCCTCCTCTGATGTACGTGAGTCTTTGTGCTCTCGAATATCGATCAGGTAGTATGACCCGTTGTGCAGATTCTTGCTGACCACAAAAGGTCCTTCCCAAGGTGGCGATAACTTGTGCATATCAGTCTGGTCTTGGATGAGCCGAAGTACCAAATCTCCTTCTTGAAAGGTTTTGGTTCTAACTTGGCGACTGTGATAGCGACGGAGATCTTGCTGATATATCGCCGAACGGGCAGCTGCTATGTCACGCTCCTCGTCCAACAGGTCCAAAGCATCTTGCCGTGCTGCCTCGTTGTCCGCTTCAACATAAGCCGCTACACGAGGTGAGTCATGACGGATGTCACTAGGCAGAACCGCCTCCACTCCGTAAACCATGAAGAACGGTGTGTATCCTATCGATCTATTGGGTGTGGTGTTGATGCTCCATAATACAGATGGTAACTCTTCTACCAAACAACCTGGCGTCCATTGCAAAGGAACCTTCAGTCGGGGCTTGATGCCTCGCAAGATCTCTTGATTAGCCCTCTCTGCTTGGCCATTGGACTGTGGGTGAGCCATTGATGAGACGTCAATCCGGATGTGCTCACGTTGACAGAACTCCTTCATAGCACCCTTGGACAGGTTGGTACCATTATCAGTGATGATTCTATGTGGAAAGCCAAACCGGAAGATCACCTTTTTGATGAATTGAACCGCCGTGGCTGCGTCACACTTACTAACGGGCTCTGCCTCCAACCACTTTGTTAACTAGTCAACCGCCACCAAGAGATGAGTTTTCTTGTCCTTGGACCTT
>NC_057797.1:667975628-667984905 GCF_018294505.1 Triticum aestivum | reverse complement strand
TGAAAGGCCCAACCATATCCGGCCCCCAAGTTGCAAACGGCCAAGTAATTAGAATCATCCTCAATTCTTGAGTCGGTACATGAGCGCGTCTTGAGAACTTCTGACAGCCATCACATCGTCTGACCAGGTCTTCCACATCAGCATGAGCAGTCAGCCAATAGAAGTCGTGGCGAAAGGCCTTAGCCACCAAAGACTTTGAACCGGCGTGGTGACCACAATCTCCTTCGTGGATCTCACGCAAGATTTCACAGCCTTCCTCGGGAGACACACAACATTGAAAGGCCGCTCACACACTGCAATGATGCAACTCGCCATTGATAATAGTCATGGACTTGGATCACCAGATTATCTGCCTGGCCAGAGTCTCATCCTCTGGTAACTCGCGCCGGTTCATGTATGCAAGATAAGGAACCGTCCAATCCGGGATGACATGAAGAGCCGCCACCAATTGAGCCTCCGGATCAGGAATAGCCAAATCCTCTTCACCAGGGAGCTTGACAGACGAATTATGTAAAACATCCAAGAAGGCATTACGCGGGACCGGTTTACGTTGAGAGCCCAACCGGCTTAAAGCGTCCGCCGCTTCATTCTTCTGTCGGTCCACGTGATCCACCTGATAACCTTTGAAGTGACCCGCAACAATATCCACCCCACGACGATATGCTGCCATGAGCAGATCCTTGGAATCCCAAGTGCCAAACACTTGTTGAGCCACCAGGTCTGTTGGGGATATTACTGCTGGGCGTAAACCGGCGTATCTGGGCTGGGTCAACTTCATCAGTAGTTCTATAAGTGATAAAGCCCAAAGAGGCGGATGAGGGCCTAAGGCCCGTAGCCGGTTCAAGACTGGTAGCTGTAAACCAGAGATTTGTATATAAGCTTGTATTATAAGTTAGGAATAAGGAGAGACCAACCCGGATACGAATATCGACCGGTGTTGGGATTCTAAGAACCGACGGGAGTCACCCGTGTATATAAGGGGACGACCTGGCGGCGGTTCAGGGGACGACAGACAACAACTCGAGACATAGGCGAAGCTTGTTTGCTCCCTAGTCATCGAAACCCCATCAATTCCATCACAACTAGATGTAGGCTTTTACCTTCATTGAAGGGGCCGAACTAGTATAAACTCTCTTGCGTCCTTGTGTCCGCTTTAACCCCTTCAAGCTAACCCGTCGCGATGGCTCCATGACTAAGTCCTTTCTCTAGGACATCTGCCGTGACAAAACCACGACAGTTGGCGCCCACCGTGGGGCTATCGCACGATGGTTTCTGGTTCTTGGAGGGCCGCTTTGAAGGACTCAAGGGCTACGCTGTAGGCCGGATGACTAAGAGTCGTCGCGGCAAGCTCTACATCGACGACACAGGCTGGGGCCCCGAGGCCGGCTCAATTGAGTATGGGTACTGGGTCCCCTTTGGTAGCATTCACGTTTTCATTGGCCATATCGGTGAACCAGGCCCTGAGCCGGACATCTGCACCGACCTCGTCGAGACGGCTCAGCGTGCGCAATCCGCCCGGGTTAAACCAGCCATGAAGCGTGCCTTCGTGGGAGTTATCCATGGAGGAAGTTATGAGGACGGATCAGAATTTCGCGGGGCGACCGTCGTTTGTTCCGATGACGAATCTTCAACCGGAGAGACCGAATCTCTTTATCAGCTACAAGATGGCCAGATTGGGAGCTGTTCTGATGGCGATAGTATTCCGGACCCCTCTGATCTGCCCAACCGGGTTGGAATATTCATGGCCGGAACACAAGCAGCGCCTCATTCTTCGACAGCTACGGCGACGATCTCCGGTTCAGCAGCGGGGACGGCTGCCGGGGCAGGAGGCCCTGTACGCCCGCCTGTTATGGTGGAAGTTAATCCGCCAGATCAGCACGTTTCACAACACGGAGATTGCAAGGGTAAAGGAACAGATCACCCAGGCCAAGGCGGATCTGGCGGCTGAGGACACCAGAATGGCTGCAGAGCGGGCCAAATGGGATCAAGCATGCTGGGTAAGTTGGTGCACCCCTGGAGGGAAGTTAATCTATTCGAATAGCCGTGATCTTCGGTAACAGGGCGACTTGGAGTTGTACCTTGACCTTATGACAACTAGAACCAGATACTTAATAAAACACACCCTTCCAAGTTCCACAGACAACCCGGTGATCGCTTTTCTACAGGGCGACGAGGAGAGGATCGCCGGGTAGGTTTATGCTATGCGATGCTGCTTGGAGATGCTACTTGGAGATGATACTTGGAGATGCTACTTGGAGATGCTGCTTGAAGATGCTACATGGAGGACTTCAATCTACTCTCTTCTACATGCTGCAAGACGGAGGCTGCCAGAAGCGTAGTCTTCGACAGGATTAGCTATCCCCCTCTTATTCTGGCATTCTGCAGTTCAGTCCACCGATATGGCCTCCTTACACATATACCCATGCATATGTAGTGTAGTTCCTTGCTTGCGAGTACTTTGGATGAGTACTCACGGTTGCTTTCTTCCCCCTTTTTCCCCCTTTCCTTTCTTTCTGGTTGTCGCAACCAGATGCTGGAGCCCAGGAGCCAGACGCCAATGTCGATGACGACTCCTACTACGCTGGAGGTGCCTACTACTACGTGATGCCCGCTGACGACGACCAGGAGTAGTTTAGGAGAATCCCAGGCAGGAGGCCTGCGCCTCTTTCGATCTGTATCCCAGTTTGTGCTAGCCTTCTTAAGGCAAACTTGTTTAACTTATGTCTGTACTCAGATATTGTTGCTTCCGCTGACTCGTCTATGATCGAGCACTTGTATTCGAGCCCTCGAGGCCCCTGGCTTGTATTATGATGCTTGTATGACTTATTTTTATTTGTAGAGTTGTGTTGTGATATCTTCCCGTGAGTCCCTGATCTTGATCGTACACATTTGCATGCATGATTAGTGTACAATTGAATCGGGGGCGTCACAAGTTGGTATCAGAGCCGACTGCCTGTAGGAATCCCCCTTCCACACTCCTTGGCCGAAGTCAAGTCTAGTCACTACAAAACTTTTACTAACATGGCTGTGAGCCTTACGGGCCCACGTCGCCATCGGGTGGTACTAGGATCTTTTACTCCTCGACCTTTACTCTGGGACTCTGAATTCTTTTCTACTCGGGTTAAACGAATTTACTAACTATCACTAGGATCCCGTGACCCCATTCACCCCAAAGTTGGATAAAGCCATGGTATTCTTTGGAATAGTATTTTGGACGATTTCCACACTGTCATTGACTCCCTTGAAACATCTTTGTTTTCAGATGGAACCCATGAGGCAGGTCGTCCGCCACACGACGGCCATTGGTGCCTCGGGATCACCTGCCGTGCTAGCTGAGATGATGACCTATCTGGGTTATCGCTGGCACCCTGAGTACACCGTCTTTGAGGAGTACCAGGACTTTAACCAGGAGCAGTACCGAGCCATCGTCCACCTCTACTCTCGGGAGTATGACTCCACTACTGTGCTACACACCGCACATGGTGTTGGGGTGACTATCGATATGGCAGTCCACGATGCTGCTCATGCTGCTCTAACACGTCTTCGTGGAGAGTATCAGGCATTGGACACTTCCCCTTTTAGGCACATTCCTATCGCATCTGACGTTGGTGCGGAGGGATACTACACTTCCGCCTACTCCACCGTCACCCGAGAGCCCTTCCACCATCAGCGCCTGGTTCTGCATGCTGATGGGCTGGACCAAGCTAACAGAGCTCTTCGCCACGAGTTGTACACCACTCGTCAGCACCTTTACAGGGCTCTGACGCTGTTACACCCCTTTGTCCGGTCTGGACAGCTGCCGCGTTCTGCGATCTACCCAGCCAGGACCGTGATGCCCCACGGTGTCGGATGGCCAGAGGTGGGAGGCTACTCTCCCGCACTTGGTCCTCTTCTGCCACCTGAGCGTCGGGTTCTACACCAGAGTATCCGCGGCCCCCAGGCCACTGACGTGGGGGACTATCTGTTGCCTCACTACCAGCTGTCAGGTTACAACTACCTTCATAGTACCTCCTGGGACTGATGTAGTCTTGCTCATTAGTATTAGATGCATTCGCGAGCCTGCGTGCCGCCTATAATGACTTAATCTATGTACTGAACTCTGTGTACTGAGCTCTATGTCCGACCCCTTTTGTAAGTTATGCCGACTATCTATGTGGTATCTGTCGTGCTCCTTTCATTATGCATGTTTCATCATGAATGACTCTTGTCTATGCAAATTTCTCAATACTGAACCACCCCTGTTATATATTAACAGGATGGTTAGACCAGCTGGTCGTGGTGGTGGTGGCAACTTCCCACCCCCGCCTGAGTACATGGCTGGTATGATCCAACAGCTTGAGATGAATCGCCAGTTCATGGAGAACATGATGGCTCAGTTTCCTCGCCCCAATATGAACCAGCAGCCAAACACAACCACTATGCAGGATTTCATACGCCTCAACCCAAGTGTGTACCGCAGCTCAACCCAGCCGCTGGATGCTGATGACTGGCTCCGTGACATCACCTATGAGATGGAGTCTGCTGATGTAGCCCCTGCCAGCTATGTCACTTTTGCTTCCTTCTTTCTAAAGGGACCCGCAGCGCAATGGTGGGACAGCCACAGGCGTACTCTGCCAGTTGGGACAATCATCTCCTGGCCAGACTTTCAGGCTGCCTTCCGTGCCCGCTTCATTCCTCAGGGAATCATGGACATGAAGAAGCGTGAGTTCTGCAACCTCACACAGGGCAACAAAACTGTAGAAGCTTATCAGCGGGAGTTTCTGGACTTATCCAGCTATGCTGACGAAGACATTGCAACTGATGCTCACAGACAGGAGAAGTTCCGTGAAGGCCTTCAAGCTGACATCAAGCTCGCACTTCTAGTGCATGACTTTGCCGATTTCGCCACCTTGGTGAACAAGGCCATCAATGTCGAGACTGGTCTGCAAGAACACCAGAGCTCTCAAAGGCGCAACCGTGACACGGGCTCATTTTCGGGCCCGCCCTCGTAGAAGCGTAAGATATGGATCCCGAACAGCATGTACCGTCCAAATGCACCTGCCCCAAGGCAGTCTTATGCTGCACCTCGTCTGCCGGCTGCTCCAACTAGGCAGCCAAGGCTTCCAGCTCCACCACCCCGAGCTCTTGCTCCCACTCCCAATAATGGTCTGTGCTTCAGGTGTGGTCAGCCAGGACACCGTGCTCGGGAATGCAACCAGAACCAGAATCAACTGGCCCTTCCAGCAGCTGGTCATGGTAACAACCAGCCCCGCAACAACAATGCCAAGTCCTATGGTCGTGTTCATGCCAACCACGTTGATCTGAACGAAGCTCAAGACCAGCCTGCTACTGTGATGGGTACACTCCTCGTAAATTCAGTACCTGCATCTATTTTATTTGATACAGGTGCACCGCATTCATTCATGTCAGAAGATTTTGCATGCTTGCGCGACATTAAATGTGAGGACATGAATGCTTCACTATTAGTACACACTCCTGCGGGCCAATGTCGAACCTCCATGATTTGCAATGACGTCCCTGTAGAAATCGAAGGACTGGAATTCCTTGTCTCTCCCATCATACTGAAGTCCTGTAGCATTGATCTCATTCTGGGAATGAATTGGTTAAAAGCGCATACTGCTTCTATCGTTTGCGCCACCAAGACCGTCCATCTGCTACACCCTTCTGATGAAATAATAAGCTACAATGCCCATCTGGTTAAGAATGCCGAGGTAAGGCTTTATGCATTGAATGCATTGAACGCCGCACAACTCAAGGGCATTGAAAACATTCCCGTCGTGCGTGACTTCCTTGACGTCTTTCCAGAAGAACTCCCAGGGATTCCCCCTGCTAGAGCTGTCGAATTCGTCATCGACTTGAAACCAGGCACCACTCCTATAGCCAAGCGACCCTACAAGATGCCGCCGCATGAACTCCTTGAGCTTAAGGAGGAAGTCGATAAATCTCTTCAAAGTGGTTTCATTCGCCCAAGTTGCTCTCCTTGGGGAGCACCTTCTCTCTTTGTCAAGGAGAAAGATGGGACAACCCGATTGGTCCAAGACTACCGTCCTATAAATCAAGCTACCATTCAGAATAAGTATCCTCTTCCTCGGATCAATGATCTGTATGATCAACTGGCTGGTTCATCAGTGTTCTCTAAACTCGACTTGAGGTTGGGTTACCATCAGATCCGTGTTCGTGAGGAGGATATCCCCAAGATCGCCTTTGTGACTCGTTATGGTTCATACGAGTACACCGTCATGTCTTTCGGCTTAACCAATGCTCCATCCACCTTCTCTCGCCTGATGAACTATATATTCATGGATTACCTCGACAAGTTCGTCATGGTTTATCTGGATGATATCCTGATATTTTCCAAGAATGAAGAAGAACATGCTGAACATCTTCATCTTGTGCTGGAAAAGCTACGAGAGCACCAGCTATATGCCAAGTTCTCCAAGTGTGAATTCTGGCTTCCCGAAGTAACCTATCTCGGGCATGTCATCTCTAAGGATGGTATTGCCGTCAACCCTGAACGAGTTCAGGCTATTCTCGATTGGACTCCTCCGAAGAATGTCAAGCAAGTCAGAAGTTTTCTCGGTCTCGCCAGCTATTGCCGTCGATTCGTCGAGAACTTCTCCAAGATTGCCAGGCCTCTGACTAACCTGTTGCATAAGGGCGTCAAGTTCCAATGGACAGATAAATGTCAGGAAAGTTTCCAGGCACTCAAAGACAAGTTGACTTCTGCCCCAGTACTAGCTCCTCCGGATACTAAAAAGGACTTCGTCATTTACTGTGACGCTTCACGTCAAGGCTTAGGCGCTATTCTAATGCAAGAGCGCAAAGTGATTGCTTATGCCTCTCGTCAATTGCGCCCTCACGAAGAGAACTACCCAGTTCACGACCTCGAGCTTGCTGCTGTCATTCATGCACTGAAGCAGTGGCGACATTACCTTCTCGGTAATCGTTGCGAGATCTTCACTGACCATCAAACTCTGAAGTATCTGTTTACCCAGCTAGACCTGAACCTCCGTCAGCAGTGATGGATGGAGATTGTCGCAGACTTTGACTTGGGTATTTCCTATACACCAGGCAAGGCTAATGTAATGGCTGATGCCTTGAGCCGCAAGTCTTACTGCAACCACCTCCAGATTCACAAGGTTCAACCCTCACTTGTTGAAGAATTCAGAAAGCTGAACCTCCATATTGTTCCTCCGGGTGCACTCGCTCCCCCTCCTCCGGAGTTACGCAAGATGAACCTGCATGTTGTTTCCAGGGGTTCTCTCAATACCCTGGTTGTGAAACCAGGTCTTGTGGACACCATCAAATGGATACAGAAATGTGACGATGAAGTCGAGAGGATTAAACGTTATCTCGCAGAAGGAAAGCCCTCATTCTTCACTGTGGATGACGCAGGCACCCTATTCTTCAAAGGTCGCCTAGTGGTACCGAGTAAGAGGGAAAACCTGAATCTGACTCCAAAAGTTATGAAAGAGGCTCATGATACGCCTTTGTCTATTCATCCCGGTAGCACCAAGATGTACCAAGACATTCGTCAGAGATTCTGGTGGTCTAATATGAAGCGAGACATTGCTCGTTATGTTGCTAAATGTGACGTTTGCTGTCGTATCAAAGCAGAACATCAAAGGCCTGCTGGAACTCTACAACCTATCTCTATTCCTGAATGGAAATGGGACCATGTTGAAATGGACTTCGTCATTGGATTTCCCAAATCGCAGAAAGGTAATGATGCTATTCTTGTCGTCATTGACCGGCTTTCTAAGGTTGCACATTTTCTCGCAGTCAAAGAAACGATCACTGCTAGTCAGCTTGCAACGCTCTACATGTCCAGAATTGTTTCACTTCACGGTATTCCACTGGTTATCAGTTCGGACCGTGGCAGCTTATTCACTTCAAGATTCTGGGCAAGTTTCCAAGAAGCTATGGGTACTCACTTATCTTTCAGTACTGCGTTTCATCCGCAGTCACAAGGGCAAGTTGAACGTGTCAACCAAGTTCTCGAAGACATGCTTCGAGCTTGTGTTATTTCCTTCGGCAAGAAATCGGAGGAATCTCTCCCGTATGCTGAGTTCTCTTATAATAATAGCTATCAAGCTAGTCTGAAGATGGCCCCCTTCGAAGTGTTATATGGACGAAAGTGCCAAACCCCTCTGAACTGGTCAGAAACTGGGGAACGTCCACTCTTTGGTCCGGATATTATCCAACATGCCGAAGAACAAGTCCTCATTATTCGCGAGAATCTCAAGACTGCTCAGTCACGTCAAAAGAGTAATTATGACCATCATCATAAAGACATGGTCTATCAACCTGGCGAAAAGGCCTATCTTCGTGTTACACCAATGAAGGGTGCTCACCGCTTCGGGATCAAGGGCAAGCTAGCTCCTCGCTATATTGGCCCATTCACTATTCTGGAAAGGCGTGGAAAAGTGGCATATCAACTGGAGCTTCCGTCGAACCTTTCTCAGGTTCACGATGTGTTCCACGTGTCGTAGCTCCGTCGCTGCTTCAAGGACCCAATCCGAGCAGTGGATCATGAAGTGCTCGAATTGCAACAGGACCACTCCTATAAAGAGCATCCGGTCCGCATTCTCGACCAAGCTGAACGCCGCACACGC
This sequence comes from Triticum aestivum, assembly GCF_018294505.1. NCBI lineage: Eukaryota > Viridiplantae > Streptophyta > Magnoliopsida > Poales > Poaceae > Triticum > Triticum aestivum. Next base: position 667,976,290 of record NC_057797.1, on the reverse strand, counting down.
CAGAAGGCGATCAAGTTCCTCAAAGTCTAGTGGTCGCACCATTCTGAAGATGAAGCCACTTGGGAACGTGAGGATCGCCTGCGTGATGAATACCCCGCACTGTTTCCTTCTACCTCCTAAATCTCGGGACGAGATTTCTTGCAGTGGAGGAGATTTGTAACGCCCGTATAATTAGGCTACAGTAAAACTCTTCTAATGATGCCATGTCATCAGTGTTACTGTGGCTAACCAAGTGGTAGTTCAAAATCAGGGCTAATTCAAAATATGAATTAGTGACAAACACCCTAAGTTTTCAAAAGTCAAAGTGAAAATGTTCGGGGGTTGCCAAATATTGCACTGGTAATTATGGTGAAGCAAACACCATTTTATAAAATGCCTAAATGCCCTAAAACTAAATAAAACAGAAAGGGAAAATAAATAAAAGAAAGAAATTACAAAAAAAGGGGGGGGAAGCCCCCTGGACCAGGCAGCCCAACCCACCCGCACAGCCACCGCCCAACCCCCCTGGCCCGCAGCCAGCCTGGCCGGCCCAGCCGGCCCAGCTCCCGCACCGCGTCCCCTGCCCCTGTTCCCCCGACCCGGGTCGGAACAGGGCGCGTCCCAACCGAACCCCCCTCGCCGGCGATGAGACGAGGGGATAAGGTCGCCACGCCGCGCCTCCT
>NC_057797.1:667890175-667975307 GCF_018294505.1 Triticum aestivum | reverse complement strand
GCCTCGGTCCCTGCACTGCCCCCTCCAGATCCACCGCACCTCGCACCCTCGTTCCCCACGGCAACCGAGCGCCACCATGGCCTCGCCGCCGTAGTACTCGCGGCCACCGCGACCTCCACGCCCTTCCGACGCGTCCGCATGCTCCGCCTCCCTAGACTACGCCTCCACGTCAAGACGCAGGACGCCGAGCACCATCGAACGCTGCCCCAACCTCGTCTTCTTCCTCGGATCCCCGACGCATCTCCGACGAGCGCCGTCGACTCTCCGGCTACTAAACTCCCAAGGGCCATCTGGCGTGCCGCACGGTGAGCTTCTCCTCCCCCTGCTGCTCTTCGTTGGCCCCCTAGCGCTCTGTAGCCAGCCGCCGCCATTGCCGAGGCTCTGGTCGCCATGGGGTACCTCGCCGCCGTTGTCACGCACGCCCGAACTCGCCGTTGCACTCCTGGGGTTCCTAGGAGCCCAACGCGCTCGCGCAATAGCCTTCCCGTGCCTACTAGCGCGTTTCTCGTCGGGGACCCGACCGCGCCGCCGCCTGCGCGCGTCGCCGGCGCCCTTCCGGTGACCAAATGGTCACGGGGCCGAGCCCTTTGTGCTCTGCGTGTCGCGCAGGTCCACCCTAGCCTTCCCATTCGCCCCGAAGCGCGCTGTGTCGCCATCTTCATTTCACGCCCGAACCACCTCGCCGCCGACGAGCTTGTGGCGCTCGACTCCGGCCACCACCGCCTCTACAACCACCCCCACTCACTCCGTCATCGTCTTGCCGTTCGAACGCGACCGGTCCCGCTCGATTTGGTGCCCTATGGGCGAAACCCGCCACTCTCCCGAGCCGCGCCGCCGCGGAAACGGACTCGCCGGCGTCTAAACGCCGGCCGGCTGATGTGGCATGCGTGGGGTCCACCCCCTGGGTCACTGCCTGTGGGCCTGGGGGCCCCATCTAGCCAAGTTGACCGGGTCAACTACGCTGATGTGGCAGCTACTGCCACTGACATGCGGGCCCGCGTGAGTTAAAACATTTTGTAAATAGATAAAATGCTAATTATTTCATTAATTAATTTAATTAACTAAACAGTCACTGACTACCGGGTCCCACCCACTAATTAACCCAATTATTAGTCTAAAACCCCCTTGTTATTACCCTGTCAATGACATGTGGGTCCCACTGGACCCACCTGTCTGGTTTGACTGGTCAACCGACCAGTTGACCTGCTGACATCACTCTGATGTGATGCCTACGTCATCACACACTGTTTTGGGTAATGTTGATTTAAATTAATTAAATAAATTCCAAAAAATGATTAAATCTTTAGAAAATCATATCTTTTAATCCGTAACTCGGATGAAAATACTTTCTACATGAAAGTTGCTCAGAAAAATCCGACGAATCCGGATACGCAGTCCGTTCGTCCGCCACACACCCCTAACCTACCAAACTCGCAACTTTCCCCCTCCGCCTCCTCTGTCCAAAAACGCGAAACACCGGGAATACTTTCCCGGATGTTTCCCCCCCTTCGTCGGTATCACCTACTACCGCGATTGGGCACACCTAGCATCGTTACTTGTCATGTCATGCATCGATATGCATTTGTTTGCATTGTATTCATTGTTTCTCCCCCCTCTTCTCTCCGGTAGACCACGAGACCGACGCTGCTGCTGCCCAGTTCGACTTCGGAGTTGACGACCCCTCCTTCTTGCCAGAGCAACCAGGCAAGCCCCCCCTTGATCACCAGATATCGCCTACTCTTCTCTATACTGCTTGCATTTGAGTAGTGTAGCATGTTACTGCTTTCCGTTAATCCTATTCTGATGCATAGCCTGACCTTGTTGCTACATCTGTTGATACCTTACCTGCAATCCTAAATACTTAGTATAGGATGCTAGTTTATCATCATTGGCCCTACATTCTTGTCAGTCTGCCTTGCTATACTATTGGGCCGTGATCACTCGGGAGGTGATCACGGGTATATACTATACATACATACATACTATACAGATGGTGACTAAAGTCGGGTCAGCTCGAAGAGTACCCGCGAGTGATTCACGGATTGGGGGCTGAAAGGACCTTTGTCCCGACGGCCCTCTGTGTGGATCTTTGTGGTGAAGCGACAGGGCAGGTTGAGACCGCCTAGGAGAGAGGTGGGCCTGGCCCTGTTCGGCGTTTGTGGATACTTAACACGCTTAACGAGATCTTGGTATTTGATCTGAGTTGGCTACGAGCCTATACGCACTAACCATCTACGCGGGAGTAGTTATGGGTACCCCGACGTCGTGGTATCAGCCGAAGCACTTCGTGACGCCAGCGACTGAGTGGCACGCGCCGGATTGGGTGTGCTATGGGCGATGGGCCCAGACCCCTGTGCGCTTAGGTTTAGACCGGCGTGTTGGCCTCTCTGTTGAGCCTAGGTGGGGCTGCAACGTGTTGATCTTCCGTGGCCGGGCATGACCCAGGAAAGTGTGTCCGGCCAAATGGGATCAAGCATGCTGGGTAAGTTGGTGCACCCTTGCAGGGAAGTTAATCTATTCGAATAGCCGTGATCTTCGGAACAGGACGACTTGGAGTTGTACCTTGACCTTATGACAACTAGAACCAGATACTTAATAAAACACACCCTTCCAAGTTCCACAGACAACCCGGTGATCGCTTTTCTACAGGGCGACGAGGAGAGGATCGCTGGGTAGGTTTATGTTATGCGATGCTGCTTGGAGATGCTATTTGGAGATGATACTTGGAGATGCTACTTGGAGATGCTGCTTGAAGATGCTACTTGGAGGACTTCAATCTACTCTCTTCTACATGCTGCAAGACGGAGGCTGCCAGAAGCGTAGTCTTCGACAGGATTAGCTATCCCCCTCTTATTCTGGCATTCTGTAGTTCAGTCCACCGATATGGCCTCCTTACACATATACCCATGCATATGTAGTGTAGTTCCTTGCTTGCGAGTACTTTGGATGAGTACTCACGGTTGCTTTCTTCCCCCTTTTTCCCCCTTTCCTTTCTTTCTGGTTGTCGCAACCAGATTCTGGAGCCCAGGAGCCAGACGCCACCGTCGACGACGACTCCTACTATGCTGGAGGTGCCTACTACTACGTGATGCCCACTGACGACGACCAGGAGTAGTTTAGGAGGATCCCAGGCAGGAGGCCTGCGCCTCTTTCGATCTGTATCCCAGTTTGTGCTAGCCTTCTTAAGGCAAACTTGTTTAACTTATGTCTGTACTCAGATATTGTTAATTCCGCTGACTCGTCTATGACCGAGCACTTGTATTCGAGCCCTCGAGGCCCCTGTCTTGTATTATGATGCTTGTATGACTTATTTTTATTTGTAGAGTTGTGTTGTGATATCTTCCCATGAGTCCCTGGTCTTGATCGTACACATTTGCGTGCATGATTAGTGTACGATTGAATCGGGGGCATCATAGGGCCGGTTTAGACGCACAGGCCTACATGATTATGTTGGACCAGAGCGCGTCGCATGAAGTCATGAGGAGGAAGCACTGATCCCCCTTACCTCCGGTCTTCGAGGCCAGAGACCTTTTCAACACTCCAGGACCAAGAGCTGGCAATCCGCTGGAGGGGAACCAGGCAGAAGCCCCTGGGATCGGGGCACCAGTTCAGCCTCGTCAGATGGACCCGCCTCGTCAAAACACCGTTATACCTCATGATGCTTTAACACCTCCGGGTCACTACTCCAACCCAATGGACAATCTTGTTGCCGCTGCTGCACGGCTGGAGGCCATTCCAGTTGAAGGTGACTCGTCGCAGGCAGTAGAGACGCGGCGGGTCAAGGAACTTCTGAGGACAGCTTTGGCCCAGCAGGAAGCATACTCGTACAGCCGCGACCGGATCCACTCGACCCCCCGTCCAAGCCGGAGCTATAGCAGAAATATGGATGAACCAGCAGTGTCGAGTAATGAACGACGTGGAGCACCCCGGGGCAACAACCCGATGGGTGTTGCTGATGATGCTCAGGAAGTGGTGAACCGGGCCCGAGCGCGCAGGGAGGCCGAGTTAGCCGCACAGCATCAGGCTCGGCAGCTCATGCCGGTTCATCCAACCATCTCGATCGAACCTGGTGTTACTTCTAGTTCTTTGGGGGTGGCTTGCCTTGTTCCCTCTTTACGCAATGTGCGCCTGCCCAAGGATTTCAAAGGCCTGCTCAAGGTACCAAATTACACGGCAGATCAACCTCCAGAGTCATAGATGGAGAGCTATGAGATGGCCATGGAGATGCTTGATGTGGATGACACGGCATGTGCAAAATATTTCACTATCATGCTTGAAGGAACAGCGCGTACTTGGTTAAAAAGCTTGCCAGCTAATTCTATCAGTTCATGGGCCCAATTACGATCCCGGTTTATCAGCAATTTCAAGGATACCTGTAAACAGCCTATGTCGATAATGGACTTAGCTGGATGCGTCCAGGAGGAAGGAGAATCAACGACTCACAGGGTGCGCCGCGTTTCACAAGTGTTGCACTCCTCAGACCGCATCAACGCTGACACCGCAGTATTAACCCTAGAAGGCAACTGCCGGTTTGGGCCCCTGAAGTTGAAATTGGGACGGATGAAGCGTCATTGCACAGACATGGGGACCCTCATGGCCGCTTTGGTGAAATATGCTGATTCTAATAGTACCAAGGATCCCGAATCTGATGATGACAACAAGACAGGGAAAGGGAAGAAGAATAGCAGCTCCAAAGGTCAGCAGCATCACTGGGCAGGCAATGGTGGAGGAGGCAAGCGTAAAGCGGATGGTAACATGGACTTTGTGGCTAATACCAACGCATAGGACAATGGCCAGCGACGCAAGGGTACGCCGAAAAATCATAATGGAGCACCCAACCCTAACCCAAACCGCCTAAACTATCTGCTAAGCCAGCCCTGTCCAAGACATGGGACAAAGGAGGCGCCAGCAAACCACCTTTGGAAGGATTGCTTTATCATGCAGGAGTTCAAGAATTCTAATAATTTCCGGTACGATCACGAATCTGGCCGTGGCTCAGGATCCGGGCCGGGTTATGGTGGAGGAAGTTCCGGTTCAGGATTTAATGGTAATCCGGGAGGTTATAATGGTCAAAATAGTCAGAATAACCAGGGTGGTTGCAACCAACAGCAGCAACAGTCAGGTTACCAGAGCAACCCAAAGCAGTTGAGTAGTGGGCAGTACCATGTCTTCACCACTAGCTTGGACAAGCGAGACCGGAAGGTTCAGAGGCGGGCAGTCAACTCTGTTGAACCGGCCATACCCCATTATCTACGTTGGTCTGAACAACCAATCATATGGAGCAGAGAGGATCACCAACCCCAGATCGATAATCCGGGTCAGTTGGCTCTGGTGGTGGCGCCTCAGGTGGGAGGTTATAAGTTCACCAAGGTACTCATGGATGGAGGGAGCAGCATTAACATCCTGTACTATGAGACCTTCCGTCGTATGGGACTAACAGATAAGAATCTCAAACCGTCTAATACAGTATTCCATGGTGTAGTGCCTGGCAGATCAGCATATCCCGTTGGTAAGATAGCACTGGAAGTAGCATTTGGGGATGATCATGATTCCAGGTCGGAGACATTGACGTTTGAAGTGGTGAAAATCCAAAGTCCATATCATGCCCTGTTTGGGGGACCGGCCTACGCCAAGTTTATGGCTCGGCCCTGTTATGTGTATTTGCAGCTCAAGATGCCGGGTCACAAAGGGACAATAATGGTTCACGGAAGCCGCAAAATCGCTTTGGAATGCAAGGAAGGAGATGCGGCTTATGCAGAGTCGGTCTGTGCTGCCGAGGAGTTGAAGTACTATAAGGACAATGTTGATCCGGCGGACATGACTCCGTTGAAGAAGCCAACTACGGAGCATGATCCGGCCCTGAAGTTCAAATCGGCAGCAGAAACTAAGCTTCTTGACTTCGTACCTGGTGATTCATCCAAGCAGTTCAGCATCAGTGCCAACTTGGATCCGAAATAGGAAAGCGCGCTCATCGAGTTCATCCGTGAGAATCGGGACATTTTTGCATGGAAACCCTCTAACATGCCAGGTGTACCGAGGCAACTCGCTGAGCACACACTTAACGTGGATCCTAAATACAAACCGGTGAAACAGTTCCTCCGCCGGTTTAATGAAGAAAGACGCAAGGCAATTGGAGAAGAGGTAGCCAGGCTCTTAGAAGCTGGTTTTATTGTTCAAGTTTTTCACCTTGAGTGGCTTGCCAACCCGGTGCTGGTCCTCAAGAAAAACGGCACCTGGCGCATGTGTGTGGATTACATAGATCTTAATAAGGCTTGTCCAGCAGATCCTTTTGCCCTCCCCCGTATTGATCAAATTATTGATGCTACGGCGGGCTGTGAGCGTTTAAGTTTTTTGGATGCGTATTCTGGCTATCATTAGATCAAAATGGCAGTTAAGGACCAGGAGAAGATGGCATTTATAACTCCCTTTGGAGCCTTCTGTTATGTGTCTATGCCCTTCGGGCTCAAGAGTGCCCAAGCAACTTACCAACGGTGTGTACAAAATTGTCTTCACAAGCAGATTGGCCGTAATGTACATGCTTACGTGGATGATATCGTGGTTAAGTCCCGGGAGAAGGAGACTCTGATTGATGATTTGAAGGAAACCTTTGATAACCTGAGAACATACAAGATGATGCTTAATCCGGACAAGTGTGTCTTTGGTGTACCAGTGGGCAGGTTATTAGGCTTCTTGGTGTCCAATAGGGGAATTGAGGCTAATCCGGAGAAGATCACAGCCATCACCTCCCTCGCTAAACCGAAGTGTATCAATGATGTTCAGCGCCTGGCATGCCGGATTGCTGCGTTAAGCCGGTTTATTAGTCGCCTCAGTGAGAAGGCAATCCCTTTGTATCAGATGTTGAAGAAGACAGATCAATTTGTCTGGAGTTTTGCTGCTGATGAAGCATTTGAGGACTTAAAACGGCAATTGGCCAATCCGCCTGTGCTCGCCGCTCCCATTGACACGGAGCCATTGCTGCTATATGTTGCTGCTAATGCTCGGGCGGTCAGTGTGGCTATTGTGGTAGAGTGAAAAGAGGCAGGTAAGGAGCATCCGGTTCAACGTCCGGTATATTATATCAGCGAGGTGCTCATTGAGTCCAAGCAAAGGTATCCGCATTGGCAGAAGCTGGTGTATGGAGTTTTTATGGCAAGCAAGAAGCTTAAACAATACTTCCAAGGGCATCCAATTACAGTGGTCAGTTCTGCTCCTTTGGGAGATCTCATCTAGAACCGGGAAGCAACTGGCTGGATTGCGAAGTGGGCTATAGAGCTGGGGCCATACAGTTTGAAGTATGTGCCTCGGACGGCGGTTAAGTCTCAAGCACTTGTTGATTTCATCAATTATTGGACGGAAATGCAAGCACCTGAAGAAAAACCGGATCATATGTATTGGACCATCCATTTTGACGGATCCAGGCAATTGGAAGGCTCGGGGGCTGGATTTGTATTAACTTCCCCACGAGGTGATAAGTTTTGTTATGTTCTCCGCTTAATGTTCCCTTGTACTAACAATGCAGCTGAGTATGAAGCCTTGCTCCATGGTCTTCGGATGTCTAAGGAGATGAATCTAAGTCGAGTTAAGTGCTTCGGTGACTCGGACCTTGTGGCTCAGCAGGTGTCTGGCACTTGGGACTCCAAGGACCCACTCATGGAAGCATATCGTCGTGAGGTGGATATTGTTGCAGGTTATTTCAGAGGCTATAAGGTGGACCACGTGGACCGGCGGAAAAATGAAGCGGCGGACGCTTTAAGCCGGCTGGGCTCTCAGTGCAAACCGGTCCCGCCCAATGTTTTTCTGGATGTGCTGCACAACCCGTCGGTCAAGATCCCTGGTGAATAGGATTTGGCTATTCTTGATCCGGAGGCTCAATTGGTGGCAGCTCTTCATGTTATTCCGGATTGGACGCTTCCTTACCTGGCGTACATGAACCGGGGCGAGTTGCCAGAGGATGAGATTCTAGCCTGACAGATAATCCGGCGATCCAAGTCCATGGCTATTATCAACGGCGAGTTGCATCATTGCAGTGTATCAGGAGCTTTTCAATGCTGCGTGTCTCCTGAAGAAGGCCGTGAAATTTTGCGTGAGATCCACGAAGGAGATTGTGGTCACCACGCCGGTTCAAAGTCTCTGGTGGCTAAAGCATTTCGCCATGGCTTCTATTGGTTAACTGCTCATGCTGATGCGGAGGATCTGGTCAGACGATGTGATGGTTGCCAAAGATTTTCAAGACGTGTGTCACGACCGATTTTCCAATAAAAATATTTATTGAGAAACCAATCTTTTGAGTCCAGTATGAGAGAAATCCTCCTCACTTGTAGACAAATTCTTGATACAATAAGCCAGTAGCATAAAATATATTACAGGGTCGAACTATGGTTGCTCAACCAAATTATTACAAGCACACCAATAATTATACACAATGGCGGACATGACACAGTGGTGTGGAGGCATACTACTGACTCGAGGATAGGGCGGTGGTGGAGAAACACGGCGGGGAGAGAAATACAAGACTCTAAGTCTGTCATCTCATCGAGCGTCGAGGTGAGGCTCGATGAATATATTTGGTAGCGGAAGCAGATATAAAACGGTGACCAAATCCAGGGTCGCACGAGACTGACTGGGACTCCTCTAGGTGTCGGACTCGCTATCAAATTCTTCATCCATGAGATCGCCTTCGTCAGCATCTGGCCAAATCAACAAGCCAGTGAGTACTTTGAATGTACTCGCAAGACAGTTCGGACGTAAGATATAACAAATGCATGCATGAATGCGTCATGATTAATTCGCCAATGCATATTAAAAAAATTAGCATAACAAGGTAAGTAAAAGGGAAACGGCGGTAGTCCGCCTGAAATCCCACAAAACATAAATGAAGACCGATCGGGTGTCTGAAGCGACGCCTCGAAAGGTGAACAAATAAATATAAGGAAATGATGCCACAGTCGGGCGTCTTAGCGACACCACATAAAGGGCTTTAAAAGAAATGCCACAGTCGGACGTCGGGGCGACATCACAGAAAGGGCTTTAAAAGAAATACCACAGTCGGGCGTCTTAGCGACACCACATAAAGGGCTTTAAAAGAAATGCCACAGTCGGACGTCGGGGCGACATCACAGAAAGGGCTTTAAAAGAAATGCCACAGTCGTACGTCGGGGCGACATCACAGAAAGGGCTTTGAAAGAAATGCCACAGTCGGACGTCGGGGCGACATCACAGAAAGGGCTTTAAAAGAAAGTAAAATACAACAATGCCACAGTCGGACGTCTGAGCGACATCGCAGAAAGGGCTTTTATTCATAAGTAAATAATACTCATAATAAACATTTAATTCATGAGAATAAATGGGTTAGTCCATCCACAGGAATAGTCATTTAACCGGAATTAGCACTCATGGAATCACCGGAGTCTCTGCCATCAAAACTGACATTTGATTAGGATAAGATAATATCGATCTAGGACAGGGAATAGATGATTTGGAGGAATATATGACTCTGCAGAGTTTGTACAAAATTTTTCCCACAGCCAACGGATTTCCGTAGTCACGAAGGACTAGTTCCGTTTATGGTATTTCAGAAGAAAACACAGCTAACCAGTACACACCCATCCTACCTCTCGATGCTAGGAATCACCCTAGACAGCGTCCAAGAAAAACTTTTGAGACGGGGAGATCACAATCTCGAATAGCATGGGATCAAATTTATATACGCGCGCTCTAAGGGGAGCCCCCCTCTCGGTCCCAACCGGAAAAACCCATGCCCCCTGACCGGATGACTGGCTTTAATCCAGGGCCATGGAACCATCATCACGGCCTCTCCTTTTGGTGTGTACCAGAAAAGCGGTTTGCAACTTACTAAACCATATTCCTTGCGGAAAACATGTGGTAGTACAGGGAAGGAAATGAGAGGAACTGGACCGATACGGTTTGACACTGAAGTCACATAGTCTGGCATAAGACTGGCATGCTACAACACTGCCATCTTACCCATTCTCATGCCAACACATGGCCATTCATACTCACATCCATCCACTTACGGATCATCGAACTCACTTACCTCATTATTGCATAAAATAACGTTCATCGATATGCTCCTCAACATGTCATGAAACTAACTAAATGAAAAACATGCCAAGACACTCATCATATCAAAAGTTCAAACATGCTTGCCTGGTTCAGAGTAGTCGGAGCCTAGCTCGGTGAAGTTCGCGGCTCCGTCACCTCCTTCGGTATCTACGGTATAAAGAAAATATATGCGCTATCGTAAATTTGGTGGTTTTTATATTGAAGCGGACAACGAGATAGCACGACAAGATGCTTTGGATCGGTTGGATGAAGAGCGTGACATCGCAGCTTCCCGATCGGCGATCTACCAGCAGGATCTTCGTCGTTATCACACTCGCCAGGTCAAAACCAGAACCTTTTAGGAGGGAGATTTGGTGCTTCGGCTCATCCAAGATCAGACTAATATTCATAAGTTGTCCCCACCTTGGGAGGGGCCTTTCGTGGTCAACAAGAATCTGCACAACGGGTCATACTATATGATCGATATTCGAAAACATAAGGACTCACGTACATCAAAGGAGGAGACCAACAGGCCGTGGAACATAGCTCATCTTCGGCCTTATTATACCTGAGCCATTGGTTCTACTTATGTACATATTACAATGATGTATATATTAATTATAATAAACCGGAACCTCAGCTAAAGCGGGGTATCTGTTCTTTTACATCATGTGTGGTTACACGGAGTTGTTCTATAGCGGTTTCCGGTTTACCCCTCGGGTTCGCTTTGCTAAAAGCATCGTGTTATATCACTTGGAGGATTGGTCATGTCTGAACCAATACCATGCCTCTTATAGGAGAGAGCCACCAGATCGCTTGGGGACTTGGTCATGTCAGAACCAGTCATGCCTCTTGATCGGCCTAAGGCCACATAATCACTTGGGGGCTTGGTCGAACCCAAACCATGACCATGCCATTTGGTCGGCATAAATGCCACGGTTTCATTTGGGGACCTGGCTGACTAGAACCATAGTTACACCTAACGGGAGCTTGGTCGTGTTTGGCCATGGTAACACCATTTGATCAGCTTAAATAAACCTTTTTTTGGTAAATAGTTTTGTCATTGCTTTTGCTTCACACTTTTCTTTGAAGGTTTTTTTCTTTCTTTTTATTGCGTTTTCTAAACCGACAAAGCTTTTTAACCAATCAATTGATGGAACACAGTTCACGTTAATCCGGAGACTATTTGCCTAGTTTGATCCTTGTCATTAACATCCTCTTACGGAGTAACACGGTGTTTATTATAACCCGGCATGGTTTACATAGTAAACCAGCATTCTATATATATATATATATATATATATATATATATATATATATATATATATACAGGAGATGTTATCTCCTCCAACAGTGTGGGTTTGCAAAACTCCGCTTCAAGATTGGCCAAGCCAACTTCACACTCAACGATGGCAGGTATTATGTATCTCAAAAATTTGATCATATACTTAAAATTTTGTTTTGGATGTTTTTGATTTCATATATCCAGACATCATATTCCTCCTGATGGTACAACCGCGGTGGCACTTGACGAATTTCTCATTTCAGAAAGTGTTTTGGAAAGTTCATTACCACAGGAAGAACAAAGTATGCACAAAGGCATATCAACGTCAAAAGTATCAGCTAGCCTATTACAAGGCAACATGGTGCCCATAATAAATTGTTTTTCGCGAAGGAGAGGCAATTTTGAAACCGGCTTCCGGTTCAAGCTTGGTCACCAGCCTGGCCTGATGGTTGTGGGTCATCCTGCGCCGCTTCAGCCTCCGTTTCTCTACCCAGTGCCTAGAAATCCACAGTTGTCTAGTCGACTCCCATTAATGCTTGAAAAACAGCTTCATCATGGATCAGTAATGACGGGTCAACATCGGGAGCATAAGTATGCTTACGGATTGGAGGGATCAGATTTTCCGATTCATGGATTGGTGCAGCTATTCGCTTGTTCTGACTGTCATATTGGGCTTGATAATGAGACAAGTCTTCTTCCTCAGCCAGTTGACAAGCTAGCAGACGTACCTCCAAGTTTATTGCTTGCAGATCCGCTTCACCAAATTCTGACCCGTCTTCCTTCAAGCTGGGATAGCCCTGAGCTGCTTCAATAGGATCAAAATCCGGCACCCAGGCTTTTGCCCGGATTAAGGCATTGATTGCAGCGGTTCGAGCGGCAGACTTCTTCAGCTCTTCAACCCGGGCAGGAAGCACCGACAGTTTCATCAGAGTATCTTGAATCAAAGTGGGCACCGGTTTGTTATGAGATGCGGTACAGATGATCCGCTGGGCACCAGTATACAATTGTTCAACCAATGTATAGGTGGCTTTTAGTTTCTTCCGCACATCTGACCCCAAGTGACCAATGTGTGTCCCTAAAATACCATAAAGGGTTAATAAACCGGCAATTCTGTCAGAAGGCAGAGCCAATTCAAAAGGCAAACTAGTTTACCAAAGATAGCAGTAGTCATGGCATGCACGTGCCGCTTTATGCTGGTTAGTTCATCCGCCACTGGTTTTAGTGCAGCCTCGGCATCCTCTGCTCGTTTGATCAAAGCGGACTTTTCAGTGGCCCAATCCGTCCACTTCTTCTTGAAGCTCTCCTTAAGCTGTTCCATGGCGCTTAAAGCGCTGGCCAGTTCCTCTTTTGCTTTGGAGGTTTCAGCCTATTGGGTTTTCAGGTTTTCTTGGAGATCGGTGACTTGGTTTTCTTTCGTCTTCACCTCTGCCTGCATGCATACAGATATATGCTTCAACAAATCGGTATAAGGATTCAAGTACCAATCACATAACAACTTATGCACTTCATACTTGGGGGCTAATGCATATTTGATCTTCATCTTTTAATTGCTTACAAAGTCCCAAGATCAATACGGGTATCCAACTTGGCACTTGGGCGCTAATGGCTATTTGCTCGTATATAGTCTGATGCGGCAATTTTAATTACTTAAAGTACCGGTTTAACTATGTTAAGTTGAACCAGCCCTTGAGGGCTACATCAGCGAATTCCAAAGCATCAAGATTTATATTGGTAAGTCCCGTTTTGAAAGAATATTACAAACCGACCCTTGGGGGCTAGGAGAGTCAGCAAGAATGAAAGCATACAAGCAGGAAGGAGCATATGGAAGTTACCTCATATTTCTCTTTCATCATATTAACCAGACCGGCTTCATAGTCGCGACTGGTATACAACCGGTTCAGATAACCGGAATGGATATCTTGGGCATTCAGAGCAGCATAAGTCATCAGATTAGCATTCCTTGGCAGAATGTTTGGATAAAGCGACAGGATTGCTTGGCTCAATATGGCCAGTGCCAGTAATGACAACCTCGTCATCCTGGGTACCGCCGGTTTGCACTGGGGCTGTTGGCTTGTTAGTAGGTTTTGCTGGACCGGTGGAGCTTTCAATCCGGATGGAACCTGTGGGCTGATTAACAGGATCTGAGGCGTCAGTAGGTCTCTCTTCAGCAATAAGATCATCGTCTTGCTGAGGTGGATCGTTGGGTATATCCTCAGGAATAGCCGCTTCAAGATTGGGTGTTTTGCCTGGTTCAAGAATGACATCTTCTTCGGCTACTTTGTCTAGGCGAGCCTTCTTGCTTGGCCTAGGCTTGGCCCTGAGGAGGATAACAAAATCAAGTACAACATATGTTCTAAAGGCGATATACTGCAAACATCACAATAAGTATAGCTTACCCAAGCACCATTTTGAGCGGTGGGAGCTGAGTAGCCGATGACTTGCCAGAGGATGAGTGGGAAGTAACCTGGTAATCAGAGTCAGACGGATTAAGAGGTTGACAAAAGCAGCCCGTTTTAGGACAAGCAATGACAAGCAAATTAGAGACCTCTGAAGGACGTTTCTGAGCCGGACTGTTCGGCAAACCGGCAAAGGTAACTACCTGGCCGCTATGCCGGGTGGTGCGACGAGCTTCGTGTTGTTGGGTCTTCATAAGAAGTTTAGGATCCAAATAAGCAAGAGGATGAGAAAATTTAACTTTCCGGTTTGCCTGACGGATTTTTTGTGAAGGCAAAGTTTCTGAATCGGAAGAGAGAATAATTACCTCGGCAACATCCGCGTGGCTGGCTTTGGCATCATCCTGACAAATATCATCATCAATAAGACGCATGAAAAATAAACCAAGTGAGTCAAGCTCTACCTCAGAGTCCGTATTATCCACCTCATCATCAGGGGACGGATTAGAAGATGCAGTGGTTCGTTTCCTGTGGGCAGTCTTCTTCATAGGTTTAGTCTTTTGCCGTGTTGCTCTTTCCGGTTTGTCTAGTTTTTCGGGTTTCTCCTAAGGCAGTTTCTTGCTCCAAAACGGATCATTGCCCTAATTACAGAGACACTGATATTAAACAAAGGCCAGATATATCATTAACAGATTCAACAAAAAGAAAAAAGAAAAATCAAAGTCTTACAGCTGGCGGTTTGTTGGTGGCACAAAAGGGAAGCAGGCCATTTCTAGCACAGGCATGTTTCGGTTCATTCAGCATCTTATTCACAACCTTTGTGATTTCTTCATCGGTGAGCTGGATTTTGGAATGTCATAGTGGATCATCAACACTGCCAGTATACTCGCACATCAAACCAGGGCGCTGACTAAGGGGCAGTATGCTCCATGATATCCAACAGCGAGCAAGATCAACCCCTGTTAAACCGTTGGCCATAAAAGCTCTGAGCTTTGATAGCTGAGGAGCATATTTACTTCTCTCCTGTGCAGTCAATCTTTGTGGAAAAGGGTGTGTATTGCTGAGCCGCTCTGGTCGAAAGCCAGGCAAAGGATTTTCGCCAGTAGGGGAGGTGTCTTTGCAGTAGAACCATGTCTGATTCCATCCTTTGGGGTGGCTATGCAGTTTGGCGTGAGGGTATGTGACCTCTTTCCTCTTCTGAATCGCCACGCCACCCAACTCCGTATTGGAGCCGTCAGTAAACTCAGTACGGCGGTTTAAATGGAAAAGGTCTCTGAACAATTCCACTGTGGGCTCCTCCTGAAAGAATGCTTCACAGAGCACTTGGAAGTGACACATATTTGTAATAGAGTTGGGGGTAGTATCTTGTGGATGGAGCTGGAAATCGGCTAAAACATCCCGGTAAAATTTAGAACCGGGCGGCTTAAAGCCCCGAGATAAGTGATCTATGAAAACAATAACCTCTCCTTCTCGAGGTGTGGGAGGGTATTCTTTGCCAGGATCCCTCCAATGGATGGTATCTTTGCTGCCTAAAGCGCCATTCAGAACTAAATTGTCCAGTTCAGCCTCTGTGACGCGAGAAGGAACCCAATTGCACTCATACACTTGCCTGGCCATGATGGAATCTACAAGGTAGAAGATCCCGGTTCAAAAATGCATTTGATCAAGATACATTGGTATGGGCACTGTTAAACTGGAGACAGAACTATATGAACCGGAGTTTTTAAGCAACAAGCATCTGGCGGTTCAATAAGGGGACTAATGGCATATACCGGTTTGGAAAAAAAATTATAAGATTAAACCGCCTGATCTAAAGCATTGCGGATGGACAAGTACACAGAAACAGGTTTCATAAGTTTTCCTTATGGCATTGGATCTAAAGCAAGTTCATAAAGGAGATAAATACTTAGAGGTTCAATGGAGTAGTACCGAACCAATGAGCAAAACGTCCATATAGATCTATGGTTTTGAGATGCATAAGTGAAGGCTAAGGTCAAAACAACTATCATTGCACAGAGTAAAGATTTGCGGATTCAGCTAAAGAACTATCGCATGAACAAGAGGTAGACGATGAACACTAAAGAACTGCGAAACCCTAAGTCAGATTTGCGGGGGAAAGGATAGAAGATTTAGCGGAGCTGAGGAAGATGCGGAAGATTGCCGTGATGCTCTGGTGCGTTCAGGTTGATGCAGCGGCCAAGGATGAGGCAGAGGTCGACGACAGCGACGGAGCTCCGAGGTGGGCGACGCGAGGAAGACGAAGAAGGAACGGAAGGAGAAAAGAAATGACCTTTCGGTCCTATTTATAAGGCAAAAGAACATGAGTCAGGCGCGACAATCAAGGGGCCACAAAACGGAGCTGTCGCCTCAATTTTCACCGATCTATTAAAACAAAGAAGCATAATGGATAGCTTCATTATGACAGGTGACGTCACTCCAGTTTGCAGTAATCAGAGAAGATGACATCATGGCGGTTCACCAATTTAAGAGAAGACGTTGAAGATGAAGTTTTTTGTTAAAGGATTGACATGAACCCGTTCAAATCAATCTGGGGCCTAATGTTGGGGATATTACTGCTGGGCGTAAACCGTCCTATCTGGGCCGGCTCAACTTCATCAGTAGTTCTATAAGTGATAAATCCCAAAGAGGCGGATGAGGGCCTACGGCCCGTAGCCGGTTCAAGACTGGTAGCTGTAAACCGGAGATTTGTATATAAGCTTGTATTATAAGTTAGGAATAAGGAGAGACCAACCCGGATACAAATATCGACCGGTGTTGGGATTCTAAGAACCGACGGGAGTCACCCGTGTATATAAGGGGACGACCCGGCGGCGGTTCAGGGGACGACAGACAACAACTCGAGACATAGGCGAAGCTTGTTTGCTCCCTAGTCATCGAAACCCCATCAATTCCATCACAACTAGACGTAGGCTTTTACCTTCATTGAAGGGGCCGAACTAGTATAAACTCTCTTGCGTCCTTGTGTCCGCTTTAACCCCTTCAAGCTAACCCGTCGCGATGGCTCCACGACTAAGTCCTTTCTCTAGGACATCTGCCGTGACAAAACCACGACAAGGTCCGAGTCACCGAAGCATTTAACTCGGCTTAGATTCATCTCCTTAGCCATCCGGAGACCATGGAGTAAAGCTTCGTACGCAGCTGCATTGTTAGTACAAGGGAACATTAAGCGGAGAACGTAACAAAACTTATGACCTTGTGGGGAAGTTAACACGACTCCAACTGCCTAGACGCATCAAAATGAATAGTTCAATAGGTGTGATCCGGCTTCTCTTCAAGTGCTTGCAGTTCTGTCCAATCATTGATGAAATCCATAAGTGCTTGAGACTTGACCGCCGTCCGAGGTACATATTTCAACCCGTGAGGCCCAAGTTCTATAGCCCACTTGGCAATCCGGCCAGTTGCTTCCCTGTTCTGGATTATGTCTCCCAAAGGAGCAGAGTTGACCACTGTGATTGGATGACCTTGGAAGTATTGCTTAAGCTTCCGGCTTGCCATGAAAACTCCATATACCAGCTTCTGCCAATGCGGGTACCTTTGCTTGGAGTCAATAAGCACCTCTCTGATATAGTAAACCGGACGCTGATCCGGATATTCCTTGCCCGCCTCTTTGCGCTCTACCACGATAGCTACGCTGACTGCATGAGCATTGGCTTCGACATATAGTAGCAATGGTTCCTTGTTAATCGAAGCAGCAAGAACAAGCGGATTGGCTAACTGCCGCTTTAAATCCTCAAATTCTTCATCAGCAGCAGAGCTCTAGACGAATTGATCCGTCTTCTTCAGCATCTAATACAAAGGAATCGCCTTCTCACCAAGGCAGTTGATAAACCAGCTCAACGCGGCAATCCGGCCTGCCAAGCGTTGAACGTCATTGATACACTTTGGTTTAGCCAAGGAAGTGATAGCTGTGATCTTCTCCAGATTAGCCTCAATTGCCCTGTTGGACACCAGAAAACCCAATAACTTGCCTGCCGGTACACCAAAAACGCACTTGGCCGGGTTGAGCATCATCTTGTATGTCCGTAGGTTATCAAAGGTTTCCTTCAAATTGTCAACCAGAGTTTCCTTCTTCCTTGACTTAACCACAATAGCATGCACATAGGCATGCACATTACGGCCAATTTGCTTATGAAGGCAATTCTGTACAAACCGTTGATAATTCGCCTGGGCACTCTTGAGCCCAAAGGGCATAGATACATAGCAGAAGGCTCCAAAGGGAGTTATGAATGCCTTCTTCTCCTGGTCCTTAACTGCCATCTTGATCTGATGATAACTAGAATATGCATCCAGAAAACTCAAACGCTCACAACCCGCCGTAGCATCAATAATTTGATGAATACGGGGGAGGGCAAAAGGATCTGCTGGACAAGCCTTGTTAAGGTCTGTGTAATCCACACACATACGCCAGGTGCCGTTTTTCTTAAGGACCAGCACCGGATTAGCTAGCCATTCAGGATGGAAAACTTCAACGATAAAGCCAGCCGCTAAGAGCCTGGCCACCTCCTATCCAATAGCTTTGCGTCTTTCTTCGTTGAACCGGAGGACAAATTGTTTCACTGGTTTGTACTTAGGCTTCCCTTGGTACACCTGGCATGTCTGAAGGCTTCCATGCAAAGATGTCCCGCTTCTCAAGGATGAACTCGATCAGCGCGCTTTCCTATTTCGGATCCAAGTTCACACTGATGCTGAACTGCTTGGACGAATCGCCAGGCACGAAGTCAACAAGCTTAGTCTCAGCAGCCGATTTAAACTTCAGGGCCGGATCATGCTCCGTAGTTGGCTTTTTCAACGGAGTCATGTCTGTCGGATCAACATTATCTTTGTAAAACTTCAACTCCTCCGTGGCACAAACCGACTCAGCATAGGCCGCATCACCTTCTTCACACTCCAAAGCAATCTTGCGGCTTCCATGAACAGTTATTGTTCCTTTGTGACCCGGCATCTTGAGCTGTAAATAGACACAGCAAGGCCGTGCCATGAACTTAGCATAAGTCGGCCGTCCAAACAGGGCATGATATGGACTTTGAATTTTCACCACTTCAAAGGTCAATATTTTTGATCTGGAGTCATAATCATCCCCAAAGGCCACCTCCAGAGCTATTTTCCCAACAGGATACGCCGATTTACCAGGTACCACGTTGTGGAACACCGTATTAGACGGTTTGAGATTTTTATCTGTCAACCCCATGCGACGGAAGGTCTCATAGTAGAGGATGTTAATACTGCTCCCTCCGTCCATGAGTACCTTGGTGAACTTATAACCTCCCACCTGAGGCGCCACCACCAACGCTAGCTGACCCGGATTGTCAACTCGGGGAGGATGATCCTCTCTGCTCCACATAATTGGCTGCTCAGACCAGCGTAAGTATCGGGGCACTGCCGGTTCAACAGAGTTTACTACCAGTTTATGAACCTTTCGGTCACGCTTTTGCAGACTAGTGGTGAAAACATGATATTGCCCACTATTTAACTGCTTCGGGTGGCTCTGATAAGCCGACTATTGCTGTTGATTGTATCCACCCTGGCTGCTCTAGTTACCTTGATTGTTCTGTCTGCCCTGATTACCATTGAAGCCTGAACCGGAATTTTCTCTAGCATAACCCGGCCATGAGACCCGGATCCTGAACCACCACCTGATCCGTGATCATACCAGAAAGCATTAGAATTCTTGAACTCTTGCATAATGTAGCAATCCTTCCAAAGGTGGTTGGCTGGCATCTCCTTCGTCCCATGCTTCGGACAGGGCTGGTTTAACAGATAAGTCAAGCGGTGTGGGTTAGGATTAGGCGCTCCGCTGCGATTCAGAGGTTTACCCTTTCGTCGCTGGCCCTTGTCCGGCGCGTTGGTATTAGCCACAAAGTCCATGCTGCTATCCGCTTTTACGCTTGCCTCCGTTTCCATGACCTGCCGTGTTGTGTTGCTGCCCTTTGGAGTTGCTGCTCTTCTTTCCCTTCCCTGTCTTGTCATCGTCAGACTCGGGATCCTTGGTACTATCAGAGTCAGCATACTTCACTAACGCAGCCATGAGGGTCCCCATATCATTGCAATGGTGCTTCAACCGTCCCAATTTCAACTTCAGAGGCTCAAATCGGCAGTTGCCTTCCAAGGTTATAACTGCTATATCGGCATTGATGTGGTCTGACGAATGCAAAATCTTCGAGACCCGGCGCACCCAACGGGTCGTCGATTCTCCTTCCTCCTAGACACATGCCGCTAAATCCACTATCGACATAGGCTGCTTACATGTATCCTTGAAATTCTGGATAAACCGGGCTCTCCACTCGGCCCATGAACTGATAGAGTTGGCCGGTAAACTTTTCAACCAAGTATGGGCCGTCCCTTCGAGCATCTTGGTGAAATACTTTGCACCCGCATCATCCACATCAAGCATCTCCATGGCCATCTCATAGCTCTCCACCCATGTTTCTGGAGACAAATCGGCAGTGTAATTTGGCACGTTGCGCAGGCCCTTGAAATCCTTGGGCAGGCGCACATTGCGTAAAGCGAGGACAAGGCATGGTACCCCTAAAGAACTAGAAGTAACTCCTGGCTCGACCGAGGTGGTTGGACGAACCGGCATAAGCTGACAAGCCTCATACTGCGCCGCTAACTCGGCCTCCCTGCGCGCTCGGGCCCGGTCCACCATTTCCTAAGCATCACCAATACCACCTACCGGGTTGTTGCCACAGGGCGCTTCACTGTTCCGTGCATTGTTGGACACGGCCGGTTCATCCATACGCCTGCTGTAGCTCCGGCTTGGACGAGGGGTGGAGTGAATTCGACCACGGCTGTATGAATATGCTTCCTGTTGAATCAAAGCTGTCCGAAGAAGCTCCTTAACCCGGCGCGTCTCCACCACCTGCGGAGAATCACCTTCAATTGGGATGGCCTCCAGTCGTGAAGCGACAGCAACAAGGTTGTCCATCGGATTGGAATAATGACCCGGAGGCGTTGGGACAGGCTGAGGTACGATAGTGTTCTGACGAGGCAGATCCATCAAGCGAGGCCGAACTGGCGCGCCCGTCCCAGGTGCTTCCGCCCGGTTTACCACCGGCGGGTTACTGGTTCCTGCTCCTGGGGTGTTAAAGAGATCTCTGGCTTCAAAAACCGGAGGCAAGCGAGACCGGTGCTTCCTCTTTAGGACTTCATGTGACGCGTTCTGATCCAGCATAAGCCAATAAGCCTGTGTGTCCAAAGTGGCCCGCTCCACGGTCATCCTGGCATTCTCAGCTGCTAGATCGTCCTTGGCCTGAGTAATCTGATCCCTCACCTTTGCAATTTCCGCGTTGTGGGCGTCCTGATCCGCCGGGTTAGCTTCTGCCATGAGCGTAGCCAACACATCAAACACATCAGATAAGTCTTGAGCCAGCGGGCGCACAGGGCCTCCTTCCCTGGCCGCCGTCGCCGTTACTGACCCGGAGATCATTGCTGCTGTCGGTCGAAGAGTGGATCACCGCTTGTGTACTGGCTATGAATATTCCAACCCGGTTTGGCAGATCAGAGGGGTCCAGAATACTGTCGCCATCGGAACAACTCCCAATCCGGCCATCTTGTAACTGATATAACGATTCGTTTTCTCCGGTCGAGGACTCGTCGCCAGAGTAAACGATGGTCTCATCAACAGATTCCGATCTATCCTCATATTGCCCTCCATGGATGACTCCCACGAAGGCACTCTTCACGGCCGGTTTAACCTAGGCGGATCGTGCACGCTGGGCCGTTTCAACGAGGTCGGTGCAGATGTCCGGCTCAGGGCCCGGTTCACCGATATTGCCAATGAAGACGTGTATGCCACCAAAGGGGACCCAGTACCCGTACTCAATTGAGCCGGCCTCGGGGCCCCATCCTGCATCGTCAATGTATAGCTTGCCGCGACGACTCTTGGTCATCCGGCCCACGGCGTAACCCTTGAGTCCTTCGAAGTTGCCGTCCAAGAACTTGAAACCATCGTGCGATAGACCCACAGTGGGCGCCAACTGTCGTGGTTTTGTCACGGTAGATGTCCTCATGAAAGGACTTAGTCATGGAGCCATCGCTACGGGTTAGCTTGAAGGGGTTAAAGTGGATACAAGGACGCAAGAGAGTTTATACTAGTTCGGCCCCTTCGATGAAGGTAAAAGCCTACGTCTAGTTGTGATGGAATTGATGGTGTTTCGATGACTAGGGAGCAAACAAGCTTCGCCTAGGTCTCGAGTTGTTGTCTGTTGTCCTTGAACCGCTGCCGGGTCATCCCCTTATATACATGGGTGACGCCCGTCGGTTTACAGAGTCCCGACACCGGCTCATAGATGTGTCCAGTTCGGTCTCCACTATTCCTAACTTACAATACAAGTTACATACCGACGCCGGTTTACGGCTACAGGCCTTAAACAGATTGTGGGCCTTGAGCCCTCATCTGCCTTCATGGGCTTTAACATACTCAACTACTGATGAAGTTAACCCGGCCTGCCTTGGCCGGTTTACGCCCAGTAGTAATATCCCCAACACCCTCCTTTCTAGTTTATGGCTCAATTTCAAAATATCTCCAACCAAGGTAGATGGTGAGTAGTCGAATTAATTTCGTAGTTTGGACAAGTAATTAGTAAGCTTGTTTTTCTCAAGAAGTTATGTTTACTGAGGCATTAATTAGAAAGAATGCATGAATGACCACTAAATTTCCATGAACTTGTACATGCATTGGTTAGTTTCCTCTTGGCACTGCTTGTGTCGGGTGATCTAACGCACCTCAAAATCCAACATGTAATGGTACTACTACTAGTATAGTAGAATTGAGACTTATCAAACGGAAAAACGAATGTTTTTTAGATGAGCCTTATAAACCCTAGTGGGTACGTACTCCGTAAAAACAGATTTTTCCAAAACTAAGTCGCTCCCTTTCATGAATTCTGTAGTATACTCCTCCATTGACGCTCCCTTTCATGAATTATGTACTTCCTATCGCCGACATGTGGGACATATAGCAACCGGGTCGACGTGTCAAGCACCAAATAACAGTGTAGAACAGCAGGGGGACGCACCCCACTCGTACCGGCCCAGTAGTAGTAATGAGCAATGAGACGTGAAATCACAATGCCGCACCTTCCCAGACGGACGAAGCAACCATTATTTAACACTTCGGTTCACCATCATCTCAAACCAAGTACTAGTATTGCTTCTGCCTCAAGAGGGACCTGAAATTAAACTATGCAACTAATCCAGTAGACACTGCATTAGAAGTTTAGAACCACCATGAGCAATGACAGTGCCACCTTACTCGGAGTCATCATCCATGTCCTCGACTTTGTCCTTGTCCCTATTCCTCTTGGCCGATACTTCTTTGCTTGAACCGCACACTTGGCTGTTGCTCTTCATCCAACCCTTGTAGATATTGAAACAAAGGTAGCCATCCATTGCAGCATAGTGGATGTGGTCTATATCTAGTACATTCTGCTGCCATGCATGACGATGAAACATGTAATGAGGTTTCTCCAGTTTACGATACAAAGGATGAACCATGCACCTGCCAGGGTCAGCATTGTAGGCTGACGAGAGGTCACCAGCCGATTCTTCTGGAGGTCGAAGGGGTTGCCTACAACGAGGCCAATCCGACCCAGGACTTCTTCGTCGTTCTTGAAGTCTACAGTAATGAATTTCACTGTTTTGTCCTTGAGGAAGTTCTTAAAATCCTGGCACTCAACGTCGGCATGGCATATGTGGTAGACCAAGCAAACATTATGTACGCAAACCTGGATCACGGCGGGCTTCTTCCTCTCTTCGTCCTTTAGATCCTTCTCTTGTACCATGACTATGGTGTACTCAACATCTAGCCCAGCGGCCCACTCATCATCTGAGTTTTCGAACATGTGTCTGAAGCGAGAAAGGCATCCTTTCACCATCGCGGAAGAACGGGTGTAGATGACATCGAACTCATCGCCGATGATGGTTCTAACCTTGTACTCACCATCGATCATGGAGATTTGGGACACCATGGATTTGGGAGGAGGGTTAGGATTAGTGGAACTGCCGTAATGTGAATGGACGGGACGACTAGGAGCGAACCGTCGTAGTATTGAAGGATGTGCGGGGACGAGTAGGAGCGAACTACCAGCGTGCGAACGGCAGGGTAGTGGCTTTCCATTCTCCCATGATATGGGCTTCCGAGAGCCCTTGGATCTGAGATCGAACGGTTGCATGGCGTGATTCTAGACCTATGGGTGAATATCCTATCCTGGAGGGTTATTCTGCAAATTTTCAGCAACTTAGCATGCGACCGTTTGATCTCAGATCCAAGGGCTGCCAACAGCCCGTATCATGGTCGCGCCTACCACAACCGTTGCATCTCTCGCGCGGTCGCGCCCTTGGATATTTAACACGGTGCGTTAGGCTATCTGATGTTGGCATGTCATACATAGTCATCACTTAGTCACTCATACTACAACAAGGTTGGCTATAAGTGTATTTTTTACTCCTCTCTATCTCTTTGTTCGTACTCCCTCCATCCCATAATATAAGAACGTTTTTGACACTAGTGTAGTGCCAAAAACGTTCTTATATTATGGGACACAAGGAGTACTAGTATTTATTGCATTTTCTAAGGAGTGACCTCTTCTAATGAAATCGTGTTGCTAAGTTTGCTACATTTAATTAGCTATAGACTCAAAATTGTCTTTTGACCTAGTTACACACGCTTAGCACTGTTTCTTCCTTGGGTCACCAAACTAGTTTCTCTCTTCTTGATTAACTTGCAACATCGGACTTTATGCCTATGTGGCAAGCTTAAGCACCTGTAGGAGCAAGTAAAAGTAAGTACAATAGTGCGCTTTACATGGCATTTTTGCATATGTGGAGGAAAGAGAGGCAAGGAAAAAGTGGATAAGTGGGCTCTCTTGCAAGAGCCAGCCTCTACTACATGGTGGAGCATTGGGAGAGGCACCTATATGGGGGTGGTCAGGAATCTGGGAGACTCATGCCGGTCGTAGCGCCGCAGTTAAAATGATAATGGCAAGTCAAATCACGGGGCCCCACCTGTCCAGCAGTAACTCGCTGTCAAATCACACATCCCTACGTTTGCAGCAGCCTACTCCCTCGTCTTCTCGCGTCTCTGTCGAACCGACTAGGCGGAATGGCCTCGCCTACCGCGCAGGAAAAGCCCCGCCCTCGACTTTTAAATACAACTACATCCGCTTAAGAATCCAATGATATACTTTTTGTGACATAGTAACTCATATTTAGTTAGTCAAATGGATGACCTAGAACTACATGCAGGCCCTATAAACCGAGACGCCTAAAAATAAAAAAACTGAGACGGAGAGGGTAGTTCAGCACGTATCTTTTTAGATCAATATAGTCGGGATTCACCAAGGAGCAAAACCAAGTGGTAGGCTGCTCCTGTCATGTTGGTGTAGCAACTCAAGCAGGGTCAGTCCGCACATGAAATGGAGACACACTTAGCAGGACCCCGTTGGCCGACATGTGGCTCATCCACCGTCTTGTTCCATGTTTGATGCACCAAATTACAGTTCAGAGCAGCGGCTGGAATTGGAGGCACCCCGGTCGCGTAGAGCCGCAGTAGTAGAAAATGAGCGATGAGGGGTCAAATCACAAAGCCCCACCTTTCCCGCAATAAGCTGGACGGACGAAGCAACCATCATTTCACTCTAGGGCGCAAGAGCATAAAGAAAAGAGAAAACAATGATGCGTGCGACAGCTACCTAGGGCACCCTAGGGTAGGGGTCTCCACTACAGATCCTTTTTTTGAAAGCGCCTCCACTACAAATCGGCTTCTCCCTCGTCCTCTTGAAGAAAACCGATGATGAGTGCGGCGGTAGGGTTTGTAGGAGTACTACGGCGTGCGGGGCCACGTCGTAGTAAACGTGTTCGAGTTGACGCCTTAAATATGTGTGGGCCGCTTGGTTTTACGGGAACGAGGCAGCATTTTGGGTTCGGGGACCAGTGGAGATATAGTACGTACAAAAATTTGTGGAAGTAGGTTCGACCGAAAGGCAATGATGCATGGGCCCTGCATTTTGATATACCCGGGGCCGCATGAAAATTTCTACTCTACTCAAAACTAGTAAGGTACATGTATTGAACGCATGAGATTTCGAAACCAAATTAGGAATAAATACAAACTATAGCATGCAAAGCTTTGAGTCATATATGCATGATGTAGATGTTCGTTTAGTTCTTATAGTTCATCTCATTCAAAATCAATTAGTTTTATAAAAATGTTAAGATTCATGGGGTTGTGCATTATCATAAAGTAAAAAACAAATAATGGTAGTTCATTTAGAAAAAAAAAATCAATTATGATACAGAAGATTCTAGAACAAAGGAGAAGTGCTTGTGTTTTGAGGTTTGTGCATTATGCTTAAGTTCAACCATGGAGTCTTCTAAATTGTACATGTGGCAAATCTGGTGGAATGTTGATGATATCCAATGGCCAGTAGTCCTCGGATTTGCCTATCTCTGCAGTGTCGGGTTAGCTTCATCCAGCGACCATCTTTCAAAGTTATTGGTACACTATATAGTTCTTGTGCCATAGTTTCATGTTTTGGAAAAAAGCTACTAGTGGGTTGTACTATCTATTTAGGAATAGAAGATGTATACATGGAAGTTGTAGGGAAAGAGATGACATGGAGCATCTCAATTCCTATGAGTAGGGATTGGAAAAGAGATGTCATTTGGTTCACATCATAGGAATTTTTCTATTGAATCTAGAGATGACATGTATCTCAATTCCTACGAGGAGGGATTAGAAAAGAGATGTAATTTGGTTCATACCATAGGAACTTTTCTATTGAATATACGCTAATGTTTATTTTCCTTTGAAATTATGGGAGTATAGGAATCCATTCATATGAACCAAGTGGCTCTAAAGCTATAGAAATGATATCATGTTTATTTCCTTTGAAATGTGGAGTATATGAATCGATTCCTATGAACCAATTGGCTCTAAAGGAAAAAGTCCAATAAAAATCATATCATATAGAGTTCTCATGATATTCCTCGACACTAAAGGATACTTGAAATTGCTCCGGGTGATACAATGGTCTTTCTTTGTAGACTCCTCACCCAAGTTTATAGTTACCTCTCGAAGATGACTGAAATGATATATACATGGTATTCTACACGTGCAATTTGGTACACGAAAACTCGGTAAAAGTTTGCGAGGTTCGAACTTTCAATAAAGCTATATGCACTGCATTTCAGAACGGAGGGAGCATACGGCAGTTGCTAACACTCACGTGGAAGATTTGTGTGTAGGAGGAGTGGCTGTTTTGTTAAATGACATGGCAAAACTGACACCGTCGGATGTCGATCTAATGGTTCTTACGGCGTTCATCAGGAAAAGACTTGTGGCGAACGCTTGTCAGATAATGATTTACAGACACATGCATTGCATTGATACGTGCCCCCCTCTCTCTCACGCACACGCGCCCTCATGAGTCACGACTCTCCCGAGTCCTCTCGTAGACTCGCACGTTGCACTCACCATCTATGTGTAGGTAGACGTCACGCACATATGTGCTCTTCACACCCTACCCTCAGAACTTCTAAAAAACAAAAGACGGCGCTCACATTTTATTTTAGCTCACACGTCACACACTTATACTATTACTCTTGCGGCGAACGTTCTTTGGGCATAGTATATTGTACTCTCACAAAGAGAAGCGGTGCACGCATGAACTAGTTCTCTCACACCCACTCGCGGGTACACGTAGCAGCGCACTTTTTTGAAGCTGGTACAACAAAATCACTCCACTATATATAAAAGCAGGAGCCTTAGCGCTTGCTTTACTAGGGTTCCTCTCGTTCACTCTCTCATGCTCTCCAGATCTAAGCAACACATAGGTGGCCACACTCTCTCTCAGCTCACAGCTAGTCACAAATCCGGCCGGACAACCTCGACCGGGGCAGGGGTGTAGGTGCATCGTTCACGCTGTCGTTGGTGGCGAGGGAGGAGACCAACGGCTGCCCGCGCGTCCCGATCGGCGGCCGTGTCATTCTCTCCGAGAGAGCGCCGGCTCGGGAGGGCCTCCGACCCCTTCTTCCTCCCTGCGGTATTGTGGCCAAGATGCGGCCTCTCGACGCCATCTTTGCCACATGCTGATGACCCTCAGGTATATATTCCTTCGAAACATGCCTTGCTCTACTTCCCCAGCTCCCTTCATGTGGATCCGTTTCTACTTCTGTCCGCTGTTCCAAAGCCACCTAGACTTCTACTATTATTAGAAGTAAAGCTAGTTCATACAGTCGACTCAAAGCGTTGGTTCAAACAGGGAAGAAAGTGGGAAAGCTGTAGCATGAACCTAGGACTTGGTTCTAAGAGGAAATGGGGGAAAGTAGTAATATCTGTCACTGTTTAAATAACCATATTTCTTATTTGCGCAAACAGGGATGTCTGTCTCTATATCGTTTCGGGATGTCTATCTCCGTATCATTTCTATCTGCGCAATCAAAAGCACACACCTTAGTTTTAGTACAACTGCGCAAAATGAGATGGCTATCCCTCGCTGCCGTCGTCTAACCTCCCGTCTTCAAGGTAGAATGACCAACACAATCTAAAATAAGCTGATTTGTATGTTTTACTTTTTGATTGCAGTGCAGGGACGAGCGAAAACAACTGCATCCTAGTCCGGAATGCACTTTCTACCAGTTCATCCATGGACCAAGGACTAGCTGGCACGGCTGCTTGGCGGTTTTTTCGACAGGTGCGCGGACAAGAGGCCTTGTGGTCTGCTTATTTCTGCAAATAGCGGTGCTTAAATTTAGTGGAATGCACAAGACTTTCAGCTGGTCAGTACACTGCATGGTTCAGTTCAACATTCCAGCTGAGACCACAATTATAATTGGTTATTCTGTAATGAGAGAACCTAACCCTGAATGGTGGCAACAAGAAAAAACCAGAGTGAACTCCAGGAAATTTAAGCCTGTCGGAAGGCCCTTTGCTCAGAGAGAAGCCTTGCTTGTTTTTTTCCTAATTTGTAAACCTTCTCACAACTTTGTCTTTTGCTGTGAACTAGTATATGTTTGCTATGTTCTATGAATCATTGAGATGTATAAAATTGCTTAACTTATGGTTTTCAAGTTTTTTATGAAGACGAGTTTAATGTGAGTGTTCCACATGAGCGCTGGACTGGCGTGTGAACGTTTGGAGTTTATTACACTGTGGCCTCAATTAACTGCATGAACCACTGTAACAAGATACATAGTTTCTTATATGTCAGACAGCAGATTGTTGATTGTGAGCTGTTCGATAGCCTAGTGTTGAAGCGAGCTAAGCCAATGTGCCGTGTTTTGCACAACTTCTTACAAGTGGGGTAGCACCAACAGTGTTTACAAGTACTTATGTATACATCAGCGCACGGTTCTCGAACGAGTGCCCTATTTCATCAAAACACACACTGCTCGTATGATAAACCGTGACAACTTATGTCTTACCATGCCATATTCATGAAAAAACTAGTGAGGACGCATCTGTTTCGGAAACAATTATGATGGTTCTCACATGATTCACGGGCACACAGAAGTAGCAGCAGGTCCCATAGACGGATTCAAACAGAGTACTAGCCCCAGAGGGGTCGATAACAGGCAAGGTTCAGATAATTAGACACAATCCAAACTACTATTAAACACTAGCTGGGGCAACTATTTCATGCCTCGATCTAATATGGGCTGGACACAAGACGGACCTTGCCATGAACATCATCGAGGACGTCCCGCAGCAGCTCAATCCTATGAACCTTCATGAAGACAACCTTGTGGCCTTGCCACTGATAAACTTGTTTTTGGAGGCATGCCACGTCATCCTTCTGCATAATATTGACAAGAACAGTATTCCTCACAAATGAAGGAGTAGCTTTGAACTTCTTGTGCTTCAGTACACCCTGGGCAACATGCCTGACAACAGTGAGGCTCGAATACAACTCTTCATTGGTATAACCGCAAATGGCTTCCAGGATCCAACAGCCTAAGAACTCTGTTTTCCTAGTGTGTATATTCAGGTCGTCCGCCTCATAGCGAGTGACATGTACAACCACACAATCCTTGTATGCATCAGGGCTCTAATTGAAGCAGAAACAAATTCTGAATTACTTTTCAGTATAAGAAACACAAGTTATTTAAACCACTATGTATAGCATGGCATCAAAGCTAATAAAACTTTGCATTATTAATCACCACATACTTCCTTTTCTAAAAAACATCACCACATACTTAGATGAAAAACCACAATTGAGATCGGCAAAGAAGGAAATCACCTTGGGCAGCTCAGCGGGGAGGGGGGACACATCCTCAAAGGGGGAAAACTGCTCCTGCAGTGCCACGGGGCCTGTAACCTCAAACGGGGCGTTGACCATCTCAGTATCTGGGGCCGCCTCAGTGGTTGCCTCCATCTTCTTGGAGCTCTTTGTCTCGTGGGGATCAGCCTCCCGCGTCTGCTACAATATCGGCAGATCTTTGCCTGGTTCTCCTTGGTCCATCATGAAACTGACGAATACTAGGAGACCACTGAAAGGAAAACACAATCACAATGACAATGAAACAAAAAAGAGAGTGAGGATCGGTTACTGCTTTGCAAAAGTTCTTTTTTTTCCTTTGAACGAAAATGTACCAACATCGCAGATCCGCTTACCTTCCCTTCGTTCGGAGAGAAGAACAGTGGCAGATGCAAGTGTTGCCTTTCTTGAAGACGGTGAGGGAGAAGGGGATTCAACGAAGAGTGGAATGATGGTTGCTTCGACCGTCAAACTTAGACTGCGGGGAGGTGGGGTTTTGTGATACGACGACTCGTTACTGCCGCGCTACGACCGGGGTGACTCTCCGCCTGCATACTGCCTTCTAATATGGTGGATGGCATTTGGGCCCGCATGCTGCAAGGCCCGCATGTCGGTGAACAAAAGTATAATGGCATTCAGTAGAGGGAGACGTTTCAATGACCTAGGAGGAGCCAGAAGTGGTAGAGTGTCTCCACTGTACTAGTAGTAATTGTTTTTCTGGGTAGCTGTAGAGTGTCTCCACTGTACTAGTAGTAATTGTTTCTCGGGGACCAAGACAAAACAGCCCATCCACACTAGTAAATAGTAAAATCAATTCAAAAGCCCATATATTTACTGAATGAGAGGCGCTACCCACACCCAGCACCCCCCCCCCCGAAAAAAAACCTGGGTGCTCTTCTTCCTCCTCGCTCCCACCCACCTCACGTCAGCTCGCTCCACTCATACCCCCAAATTCCTCACCTCACTCCTACAGAAAACCCGAGCTCCCCTTCTTCCTCACTCCTACAGAAACCCCCAGCTCCCCTTATTCTTTGCTCACACTACAACTAGGCTCGTCATTCGTTACTCTGCTCAAATCCGTGAGCACGATGCGACGCCCTCGAGGAAAATGGAGTCGGCTAACCACATCACCAAGAAGATGAGGCTCCCGCCAGCGGTGACGCCTGTTGTAGATCTCGCACCCGGCAGTGCGGGGAGAAGCGGTGACCCCGCCCCCACCGGATCCCAGGAACCCGTAGAATCTCGGGTGGACCGCATCAGCGATCTCCCGTATGCCATCCTTGGGGAGATCATCTCGCTTCTTCCTACCAAGGATTGCTGCCGCACCCAAGTCCTCTCAATTCGGTGGCGCCCTCTATGGCGCGCCATTCCCCTTAATCTTGACTGTCGTCAGCTATGTCTCTTCAATGATTTTGAAATCCCCAGAGCCATCATCTCCTCCCACCAGGGCTCCGTTCAAAGCCTCTGCATCCCGTCATGCTACCTGCGCAAGCATACCATGCCCTACACAGTGGACGCCTGGCTGGAATCCCCTGAATTCACAGAACTACAGCTGCTTGAGTTCTACGATTCCCCTGGAAATCACATACCACATACCGAACGCCATGAACTTGTGCCCTCAGCACCGATGTCCATCTTGCGGTTTTCTTCCTCTCTCCACACCGCCACCTTTGCGCAGTGCTACCTACCAGACAACCTGGTACTAAACCTTTGACTCCCATTTCTCAAGAAACTTTCACTTGTGCGGGTTCGTATATCGGAGGCCTCATTGCACAACATCATCCACTACAGTTGCCCTGCGCTGGAGTGCTTGGTGCTTGTTTTCACAGTTAGAATCGGTTGTCTCCAAATAAAGTCGCCTAACCTTGTAAGAATTGGAATTTCTTTTGATGGAAGGCAGCTCATCATCCAAGATGCCCCTTCACTTCAAAGGTTGATCCTTGATTCTAGTTATTCACCATTGCAAATAACCGTCTTCTCTATGCCTAAACTGGAGACCTTGGGTGTAATACATGATCTCTGTGCTCATTTCATTATGGTGTTTGGCTCCACAGTTCTTCAGGTACTTTATATTATCATCTACACTTGTAACCATAAGCTGCATTTTAAATTTCTGCGCATAATTTATATATCATCTTGGAGTACACATTTTGTACTAATATTATGTTCTATGATCAATGAAGAGTTTCTCCATGGATGGCCTATCAATGGTGCTGGATTCTGTCAAGATCTTATATATCCAAATGAATAGTTTTGATCTGAGCAAGATTATTGGCTTGCTGCAATGCTTTCCATGTCTGGAGAAGTTGTATATAAAGGTGATAATTTCACGCACATTGGAAGCCCACATATAGTGTACTAGAATTAACCGTTCAGCTGTTGCTCTTTCGACACTCTTCTTTTAGAGCTTAACTGTTTTCAATCTCCATGTCTATTTAGGCAACAGGATGGGGTAAGAAAGTTATAACCAATCGGTGGATTCATAAGCATCAGGATTTTATCACTTCTCATGAGACTCGATTGAAGACAATAACGCTAGAACGATATGTAGCCAACCATGCAAACACAAGATTTGTCACATTCTTCCTGCTGAATGCGAGGTTACTATTGTCCGTCAGGCTTAAGTTTATCAGCATCATGATTTTGACGGATGGGTATGTCGAAGAACAAAAAAAGGAGTTTCAGGTGGGCAAAAGAGCTTCTGAACGTGTCGGGCTTGTATTTACAACATATTTGGTCATAATCCAGTAAATTTTACGACCCAGGATTTTCATTCTATGGACCTGACTGATCCATTTGACTGTGACTGCCGAAAACAGTGCTAGAGTTAGATGTTGTTGCCCTTTTCAATCTGGTTTTTTTGTAAACCTGATGAACAATTAACCCTTGTGCTTTTGTACAGTTTGTAAGCTGGAGTTAGATGTTCCTTCCCTTTTCAACTCGGCTGTGACTATCATATTTTCTTTGAAACAAGGCAAATGGCTTGCCATTCGTTTAATTTAGAGTGAAATATTGTAATAAATCCAAACCAAGGGAAATAACATCACTCTCGCCGGCTGCTTGAGCTCACTGTGCATTACAGAAGCCAAGTGATTAGCCCCCACCAGCACCCACAAAATTATTTCGAACTAGCACATCAAATGGGCTGTAATTTTTCATAGGAAAGGCTGCATGACCGTGACAGGTTTGGATTCTGACATTTGGGACCCGCGAGGAAATAGCCTATCCAAGGTGGTGTCGACTTACTAGCTAGTCAACAAATGATTCTGCCTACCAGCCGTTGGAATGACATCCAACATCTGTCGTGTATCTTCTATCTCCTGTCTTCTTCTGCCTCCAGCCGCACAAACCAAACTACCCCGTCGGCTCCGCCTGCTCCTGCCTCCCATGGCTGGTTGCGCCTCCGCCGCCCTACCGTACGTACCCTCCAATGTTGGCCAGTCCCTCCCTCTATTCCCCCACACGTCCTGTTATTCTCCGGTGACGTCAGCCCCAACACGCACCCGCGCCCGAACTAGTCAACCCTCATACTCCCCTCCGCCTGCGACTGGACCGGCGCATCTTCAACGGCTCCTGTTCATTCTGTCCGAGGCCTCACCGTCATCCTGCGCCTTGCGGCCTTGGTTCGCCCCCTGTGTGCGGTGCGCCGCCCTCTTGCGTTGTCAACATCGTCAACAACCGAGAGGAACAACAAGATGACTATACGTGGAGAGGATGACTGTAGGGACCCACCAGCGTCATGGCAGTACGCAAGCAAGTGCCTCTATAGTACAAGCCCAAAAATATGGTTCCTCCTAATGGTTGGACATCTGGGGCTCACCCCATTGTCAACGTAGTCAATAAACGAGAGAATTACACTACGAGCGGCTGACACCAGGGACCTAGCAAGTCGCGTAGTTTTTTTTTGAGGAACAAGCAGTTGTTATTTATACTAGTTTTAGCGACGGATTAGGGTAACAATGGGGCTGTGCGGGGGCTGTGGCCCGTCTAGCCAGGGTTTTATTTATGTTTACCACATCATGAGCCCAGTTGTGTTTTTTTCTTGCTGAAAATGGCTAGCCCAGTTCTATTTTTTAAAAGAAATACCCAAACAAGGCCTACTTGCTTTATCGGCCCTGCTGGGCTGCAAATCTTTCAAGACGAGGAGAGTTTCATTCGGTTTGCCCAGAAACGGGTTGTACATTTTTAAAACACATCAAACCGGGAATTAGTTTCAATTTTTTTCATTACTAGATCTTAAATTCCATTGATTTTTATGCATGGACAATTATTTGGATTTTATATTTATATAAATTATTTTTCAAAATAGTTTGAATGTGAATCGATATTTCTGGATTAAAAACAGTTGACCGCACCGAAACATGCAAAATTTCATATACTTTTTAACCGTGGCCACAATATGGTGTGTGATGCTAACAAAAAGAAGATGGGCTCCAAAAAAATTCTTAAGAATTAGCAAATGGGCTGTACATTATTAGAAATAATGGCAGATGGGTTGTATGCTGTTTTCCACAGATTTGAGGCTGACTTGTGCGCCTACTACAGGTTTACGCGTATGCTTTCATAAAAAAAAGGTTGACGCACACGCAGCGCCCTGTCAACTTAGTCAACACACGAGAGCAGTGACTGTTGGATGTCCATCCAACGACTGTCATGCTTCTTCAATCTCTGCTCTTCATGCTCCAGCCGCTCAAACAAGCACCGACGGGCTTGCCTGCTCCCTCCTCCCGTGGCCGGCTATGCTGTCGCGCTGGCCTCACGGCCCCACCGTACTCCCATTGCTGGCCTAGCCATCCCTCTACTCACCCACACATGCTGTTATTCTCCAGCGACGTCAGACGAACCAGTAAACCCTCGTAATCCTCCGCGTGGGAAACAACTACCGAGTATTCCCTGGCTCCATGTCGTTCCCTTCCTAGGCCTCGCCGTCGTCCACCGCCCTGGTGCTCTCGGCACGGCCTGGTCAACGTGGTCAATGAATGACATCCATCCGAAGTGGACTGTACGTGGAGAGGCTGACAGCTGGGTCCACGACCGCATGCAAGGAAATGCCTCCTTATTACGCGCAAAATAATGATTCCTCCACCTGACAGCTAGGACCCACAGGAAGGGCCTCTGTATTTCGCGAAAAAAACATTCCCCCCGCTGACAGGTCAGACCCACCAGCTATATCTTCGCACGCAAGGAAGTGCCTCCTTATTACGCCCAAAAAAATGAATACCCCCTACTAGCCGGGACCCACCATATTGTTGGGCTGACTTGTTGGCCTACTAAGTTGACGGGGACGGGGAGCTTTGTCAACTTAGTCAATACTCCAGTGACAGTATGTTGTCCATCCAACGGCCATAGTGCTTCTTCAACCTCTGGTCTTCTTGCTCCAGCCGCCCAAAGCAGCGCCGGTCATGCCGCCTTCTCCTGCCTCCCGTGGTCGGCTGTGCTACCACGGAGGCATCACGGCGCCCATACTACTCCCACCATCGGCCAGGCCATCCCTCCACTCACCCACACACCCTATTATTCTGCGGCGATGGCAGCCTCCCACCACAGCCGAACCAGTGAATGCTCGTACTCCTCTCCGCGTGGGCATCCACTGCCGCGTCTTGCACGGCTCCGCGTTGTCCCCTTCCTAGGCCTCGCCGTCGTCCACCGCCGTGGTGCTCTCCGCGCAGCGTGGTCAACGTGGTCAAGGAACGACTTCCATCGGAAGAGTACTGTACGTGGAGAGGCTGACAGCTGAGTCCACGGCCACAGCCCAGTTTTTTTGTGATTTTCCAAGTAAGTCGCTTTGTCAGGCCTGCTGGGCTGCAAATCTTTCAAGACGAGGAGAGCTTTCTTTCGGCTGCCCGAGAAAATGGCCCATCAATAATGAGAAATGGGTTGTACATATTTAAAACACATCAAACCAGCAATTAGTTTCAAATATCTTTTTTTCATTTCAAGATTTTAAATTACATTAATTTTTATGCGTGGAGAATTTTTTGGATTTTATATTGATATACATTTATTTTTAAAATCAGTTTGAATGTGAGTCAAAATTTCGGGATTAAAAACAGTTCGGACCCCACCGAAATATGCAAAATTTCGTATAATTTTTTAACCATGGCCACAATATGGGCTGTAATGCTAACAACAAGAATATGGGCTCCAAAAAAACCTTAAGAATTAGCAAATGGGCTGTAAATTATTAGAAATAATGGCAGATGGCCTGTATGCTGTTTTCCACAGATTTGAGGCTTTCCTAAAAAAAGGTTGACACACAAGCACTGACTATTGGATGTCCATCCAACGGCCGTCGTGCTTCTTCAATCTCTGCTCTTCCTGCTCCAGCCGCTCAAACAAGCGCCGGCGGGACTGCCTGCTCCATCCTCCCCGCGGTCGGCTGTGCTGCCGCGTAGGCCTCACCGCCCGACCATACTCCCGTCGCTGGCCTAGCCATCCCTCTACTCACCCACACCTGCTGTCATTCTCCGGCTACGGCAGACGAACCAGTAAACCCTCATACAGTCGTACTCCCCTCCGCGTGGGCAACAACTGCCGAGTCTTCCCTTCCTCCGTGTTGTCCCCTTCCTAGGCCTTGTCGTCGTCCACCGCCGTGGTGCTCTCGGCGCGGCGTGGTCAATGTGGTCAGCGACCGACTTCCATCGAAAGAGTACTGTGCGTGGAGACGCTGACAGCTGGGTCCACGGCCGCAGCAAGGAAGTGCCTCCTTATTACACGCAAAATAATTATTCCTCCACCTGATAGCGGGGACCCACCGGATGGGCCACCGTATTTCGTGAAAAAAACGTTTCCCCCCTGACTGCTGGGACCCACCAGCTACACCTTCGCACGCAAGGAAGTGCGTCCGGGCAAAAAATAAAAATAAAACGATTCGCCCCCCTGACTGCTGGGACCCACTAGCTACATCTTCGCACGCAAGGAAGTGCCTAACAGTCGGGACCCACCTGGTCGGAGCGTACTTAGCGTTGTCATTCTGGTCGCGAATGTGTACGTACATATATACTGGTGGATGTAGAGGCGCACACATGTCGTAGTAGAGGCGTGCACGTAGCATGTACACGTATGTTCAGCGGCCAGTGTGCAAGAAAGAAAATACGGCCACATACGTACATACGGGCAGGGTCTCGAACGCCTACTCGCGCATACGTACGGCGAGGGTGTCAGGACCCCGATCCTAAGTCACGCCGATCTAGCATGTAACACATCATATCACTTTGCGGCCTCACGCATGGTATTCCCACGGGTGCCACCTTACCTGGCCCGGACCGTTTGCGCCTTTTGGCTCACGTATATGATAGTGTCGCTAGCATCCATATGACAAAGAACCCGGGCTGACATGGCTAGTCATGAACCCAAAGTGGCACTAACTTACAGGGACAGGCATCCATGACCCAGCATCGAACGTGTCGGTCATCAGCGAGTGAATCCAGGCTGTAGCACTGGGCTAGCAGGACTCCGGTGAACCGGGCTGTAGCGGGCTAGCAGGACTCCGGTATTCATCGCGTGACATTTCCCCGAAGGGACAGACACAGGAACGAGGAAGGACACATGCCGGCCAGCCTAAGTGTTCCGGAGCAGTAGCAAGCTACCATGGCTCAGTGGAAACACTAGGAGACATTTCCCGGTAAGAGAGGCTACTATGGATAAACAACTAGATAGCCAGATCCCACACATACCAAGCATTTCAATAACATACACACAATATGCTCGATATGTGCAAATACAACATGGCATCACAAAATGACTCTACGACTCAAGTAATTTATTCAGTAGGCTCCGAGGAGCGAGATATTACAAAGAGGGGTCTCATGACCCAACACTCAGAGCATACAAGTCAAAGCACAAGCGGAAGCTATCATGTCTGAGTACAGACAACTATAAATGAAAAAGGCTGAGAAGCCTGACTATCTATCAAATCCTGCCGAGGGCACAAGATCGTAGCTGAGGTAACAAGCTAAACGTCGAAGTCCAAGCGGAACTACTAGTGAGACTGAAATCTCTCTGCAAAACATAAAATAGGCAAACGTGAGTACAAATGTACCCAGCAAGACTTACATCAGATCTATCTACATATGCATCATTATCAACAAAGGGGATGGTGGGGTTTAACTGCAGTAAGCCAGCTTTGACTCGGTGGCTATCCTGAACTACGACTGCAATGTAACTCTTTTGAGGCGGCGCACACGAGTCCACATATTCACCATATCAATACACCACTATGGATCCACTCCCATCTCCCTACGAGAACGCCATCCATAGCACTCACGCTTATCTTGCGTATTTTAGAGTATCCACTTTCACTTGTCTATGAACTATGCAAGGGGTCCAAGTTTCCATATCCGAGGAATCCGGCTATTCAAATAGATGATGTTAACCCTGCAGGGGTGTACTTCGTCACACACGCTCTCGCCACTTACCGCCCTATACACGTCATGTACCTCGGCAACCTTCAAGCGGAAGCCGGGCGAGGGAGTCGGCCACGACCTAACTAACCGAACAAGTCTCTAGTCCAGGTTTATCGCCTATTCGGGTTCCATCCGCAAGGAGATCCGGCCGGGGTGTCGCTCACGGTCCCAAACGATGTGTGCAGGGTTCCCAAGCCCACCTCGATGGGTGGATGTACGCTTGGTACACCGTGCCACTGTGCCTAGTCTGTCCCAAGCCCACCTGTACCGGGTGCCACTTGGTAGACTACTAACACTACCTACAAACACCAGAAACTAGTTGCAACTCCTGGACAGAGATCATGTTGATTAAAAAGTCGAGAGAGCTTGGAGCGCCCGGAGCCCAATGTGTGGTAGTAACTGATCATGGATCACAAACACAGAACTCAGTTCCTGAGGACGGCTGCAATGAGACAACCCACCATGTACTCCTACATGGCCTCTCACCGCTACCTTTACCAAATCGTGTTCACACACTTAGCTCACACACAGTAGGACATGTTCACACGCCTCTGATTCATCCCCGATGAATCAGACCTGACTCAACTCTAAGAAGTAGCAGGCATGACAAACAAGCATGAATGAGTAGGCACATCAGGGCTCAAACAACTCCTACTCATGCTAGTGGGTTTCATCTATTTACTGTGGCAATGACAGGTCATGCAAAGGATAAGGGGGTTCAGCTACCGCAGCAAGTAACAAATATGTCGTTGTTGTCCTAATGCAGTAAAAGTGAGCAGGAGCAAGAGAGTAGGATTGTATCGGAATGAACAAGGGGGGTTTTGCTTGCCTGGCACTTCTGAAGATAATATAGCTCTTCATCGGTGTCATCGATCACATCGTCGGTACACGTCTATCGAGAGGGGACTAACACCGGCAACAAAGAAAGAACACAATCAATGCAATGCATAATATGATGCATGAATGTGACATGGCAATATGCTGTGGTTTGTGCTAATGCAACTAGAACCAGATTAAATGAAGTTGGTTTGAATCCAAGATTCAAACTCAAACTCCATATGTGATTATTTAAATGCCATTCATTTCATTTGTCCTAAACAGTAGTGATACGTTGTTCTAACATGCATGGAAATGGTACAGATGGATTCCTTGAATTTTTCTGATAATTTTTCATATATAATTTATTTAATTTGGAGTTACGGTTGAATTTCTATGAATTATTGAAGTTTTAGTTATTTTCTGAATTTTCAGAATTAAATTAAATCCAGAAAACATTACTACGTCAGCATGACGTTGGCATGACGTTAGCAGGTCAACAGGGGCTGGTCCGGGTCAAACCTGATCAGTGGGGTCCACTGGTCAGTGACTAGTGCTGGTTAGTGACACTAACAGGTGGGACCAGGTCAACAGCCACGTCAGCTTGGTCAAAGCTGACGTGTGGGCCCATGGTGGTTAGGTTAAACTTAACAGAAAATGATAAGGATTAAATAAGGGTGTGGGGCCCATACGTCAGCGGCTCTGGGGAGGTTAGCTGGCCGTGATTAGTGCTAATCACGCGGCCACGTCGGCTAGTGACACCGGCGACCATGGCGGCGGCGGGACCTCGCCGGAGTTGCTCGGGATGGCGCTACAGCCCGTGGCTGGTCGCGCTGAGGGCACCAAGAGGGAGCCCGTGCTCCCGCGCATCTAGTGGCGCACGCAGCTGGGCACAGGGAGGCCGGGGTTCGCCGGAAACGAGCTCCTGGCGGCGGCCGGAGTTCGGCCATGTGCGGGGTTGGGGCTGCGGCGCGCTAGGGGAGAAGCTGATGGTCCAGACGGCATCCGCTGGCCACCAGAAGCGCGCTGGTGCCACGGGTTCGAGCAGAGGGGCTCAGTTCAGGAGAGCTACGCGGCCATGGCGGACGGCGGTGCTCGGGAATATGGACGGGGTGCTACGGCACGGGAACGAGCAAAACGAAGGAGGGGAAACGGAGTGGAGCTCACAGCGAGTTCGTCGGCGGTCTCATTGGGCTCGGGGACGGGTTGTGGACGACATATCGGCGACGGAGATCGGCGGTGCCCGAGGTTGAAGATGATGTCGATGGCGGCGATACGGCGCGTCCCCAGTTGCTTGACTCGTCGAGGAGGCGTAGAAGGCGGAGGTGGAGCTCTCGGGCACATCAGAGGGGCGAGGGGGAGGCGGTGGTCGCGGCAGCAGCAAGCGGCGGCGACGGGTTCTGCTCGGGCGCGTGAGGGAGAGAGAGCAGAGGAGGGGGAGGAGCGAGGGGGAGCGCGAGGGTTCCAGGGAGGGTGAGAGAGAGGCCAGGGGTGTCGTGGCGTCTCCAGGCGCATCGAGGAGGGAGGCAACCAGGCAGGAGGTGGCCAAGCGCGGTGGCAGTGCTCGCCACCGAGCTGCTTCGTGCGCTGGCACGGGAAGAAGACAGGGATGCCCCCTGGTGGTTGGGCTGCACAGTGTTGGGCTGTCCAGGTGGGCTTCGGTGAGCGCCAGGTAAGTTACAAGTGAGTTGCTCTGTTTTATTTCTGTTTTGTTTTATTTTTATTTAATCTTTTGCCACTGTTTTGAATTTAAAATAATTCAAACAATGCCAAAAGCTCCTCTGAATATTTTTATTTTGCTAGATGGACTTTTCCAAAAGCTCCTAAAATATTTCAGGGGTATTTGAAATTATATTCTAGTTATATGAATATAATTCAAATTCAAATAGCTAATGATTTAAATTCAAAGTCCCAAAAATAAATCCTTAAAAATGTTCAATATTTTGGTTGGGACCAGAACCCTTACCAAAAATTATCAAACATTTAAGAAGAGCATTTTGGAGCAATGAATGAGATTTTTAGGGTTTTTGCCCTTCTTTTCTTTAAGTTTTTGTGGCTTCCAAAATTCCTCAGTTCAAGTTTCAAAAATTTAAACATGATGCACACATGGAAGCAAGCATAGGTCAGGCCAGAACTAGGGATGTGACAGAGGGCTCGTGTAAATGGCTGGGTCGAAACGGAGAAACATCGTCATCATCGTGTTCATGAGGAGGCAACGGAATGCGTCGTGTTCATGGGGAGGCAACGGAATGCGTCATGTTCATCGGGAGGCAATGGAACGCGTGGGAGCCAACCGGCTGGGTCGGAACGGAATGCGTGGTCGTGTTCATCGGGAGGGCTTGGTTGGAACAGGCAATGGAAACGAGGCCTAGCATACCGCAGAACGGAGGAAACGGCCTTGTGTTCGACCGGCCACGTTCAAAATGGGATCCTGTTAATCGGGAGGGGTCTGGCGTACCGCAAAATGGATGAAACGGAACTCCTACGGTCTAAACGGGGGTCTTGTTGATCGGGAGGGGTGTGGCGTACTACAAAACGGACGAAACAGACTTGTGTTGGAGCGCTACGGTCGAAACGGGGGTCCTGTTCATCGGCAGGGGTGTGGCGTACTGCAAAACGGGACTCCACGGGATACTGTTCATCTCCACCGTCGACCTCCTCCAGCCTCCACGGGCTACCGTCGACCTCCTCCAGCCTCCACGGGCTCCTGTTCATCCAGCCTCCACCGCGCGCTACTCCACCGGCTAATGTTCAACCACTCCTCCGCCGTCTACTGTTCATCCAGCCCTCCACACCACGGGGTCCTATTCAACCACCCCTCCACGGGCACCCCTCCACCGTCTACTGTTCATCCAGCCCTCCACACCACGGGGTCCTATTCATCCACCCCTCCACAGGCTACTGTTCATCCAGCCCTCCACCACACCACGGGGTCCTGTTCATCCAGAGGCAATGCCACCGCTCACTGTTCATCCAAACCCCCCCGCAACGCTCAGTGTTCATCCAATCAATCAGCTTCAGTTAGCAGCAGTAGCGAAGGAATCGTTCGATCGGGTTCAGTTAACAGCTATCGATCAATTGCTCGGGTTCTATAATGCATAGCCTGCAGTGCAATCGCTCAGGTTCATTTAAAGGCCAACGCCTCGCTCGGGTTCAGTTAGAGCCAACGCCTCGCACACACGCACATACGTGTACGAGAGAAATGCGCATCACTCGGCCCCCGACCTCCCACCGTAACGGGGAAGTCCCCAAAATTTTCCTCCCCCTCGCTTCTACCACGGTTTTGTCCATCATGGACGGCCCAAAGAATGTCATGTAGCTGCGTATCCGGCCCGCCTAGGACGAAAAGCCCATTTTCTGTCATGATTTTTTGTCATAGAAGTAGGAGCCCACCACATCTATGATGATACCATGTTTTGTCACAGTTATCGTCATAAAAGTGTCATATGTATGATAGAACATTTTTTCGTTCGGCCCAAAATGTCACGGATGTGTCTTTTTTTTGTAGTGAAGAAGAGCTCATCTGGCAAGGCTCGTGCTTTTGTTGGCAAGGAGATGGATTCAGAGGAGGAGTCTGCATCTGAGGAGGCAGAGGTGGAGTCCGAGGAGGAATCTGATTCTAGAGTGGCAAGCCTGGCTCTAACTTCTGCATACGTCGCCAAGTCCATCTTCGACACTGAAGACAATGGCCTCGTCACCAACGCTGATGCGAAGGATGAGGATGACTCTGCTCCTACCTACTGCTTCATGGCACGTGGTGCCAAGGTAAACTCATGCGATGCTTACTTTCAAACATCAAGTGAAGATGATTCTGAATGTGAATCTAAACCTAGCTACAAAACACTTGCTAAAATTGCAACTAAACAACAGAATGCCATGGAACATATTCAAAAACTATTAGACAAAAGCGATGACCTGTTGGACGTGGAAATGACCCGATCTCAGTCCTTAATTGAAAACATAAAAATGAATGTTAAGTATGAGGAACTTGAACGTCGTCATGAACCGCTCTCAACCTCTCATGAATAGCTTTCCTATGATTATCTTCAAAGGAAACAGGAACTTGAGAAATTGAGATCGGCTCACGAAGATCTTGAAAAGGAAAACGAGACACTCCGCGCTCAACATATTAGTTCCGCTCAAGAAGGATTTGAACCACCATGTCTAAAATGTATTGAGCATGACAATGTTGTCTCTATTGCTGAATGTTCAACTGCTACTACTGTTGCATTATCTTCAACTGTTGATGTGGTAACTAACCCCTCATCTGAGGATACCACTACTATTGCTGATGAGAATGCCAGGTTGAGGTCATTACTTGAGATAGGAATGTACAAAAGTCTCAAGGGGCGTCAGACACTATGTGATGTCCTTAAAAAGCAGATTCTGAACCGAAACCGTAGGAAAGAGGGTGTTGGGTTCGAGAGGAAAATGAATGTTGATTGTTCTTACTGGATGCCTGAGCAGTACACCAAAACCACATGGGTTGCTGCTAAGGGACCTTCAGTAGATCCATGTACCTTATCTGGCTTCACTAGTGCTAACCCAATTATCGTT
Organism: Triticum aestivum; assembly: GCF_018294505.1. Lineage (NCBI taxonomy): Eukaryota > Viridiplantae > Streptophyta > Magnoliopsida > Poales > Poaceae > Triticum > Triticum aestivum. The sequence continues at coordinate 667,931,509 of NC_057797.1, read as the reverse complement.
GATGAATCCTTTGATGCAAACTATAAATTGTTCAGGAATCAGAATGGTGAAGTGTTTGCCAGGTATATTGGTACTAACTGCAGGAATGGACCACCTCTTAAGAAGATCTGTGTGCCCAAACAGTGTCTCAAAAGTCTTCCCGTGAATGTCGTTACGTCACCACCTGGGAAGAAGACAAACGCCAAACCAAAGGCATCATATGGTCCTAAGACTTCATACAAATAGAGGACTCACATGAGTCACCCTAACGCCAATGTTTTGCAGGGAAATTATACTTAGACCTTTGAATATGAGCGTGTTTCATCAAACCGCTATGTTCATAAGTCTAAGAACTTATCTGCTTACTCATATGAGTATTATTCTCCACCTGCAAGGCTATTTGCTAGGGCTTCAAAGCCAAAGTTCTCATATGCTGCACTTAGACTCATTGCTTTTAAGCCACCCCTGAAAATGTGGGTGGTTAAGAAAACTTAACTCTCTTTTGCAGGGAAAGGTCTCCAGCCAGAAATTAAAGGCGTCTGATGCTTAAGCTGGGGACCTTAAACATCTTGTGGGGCGCAAGATAAAATACCCAAATGGTCTTACTATGTATTTTGTTCCTGATTCACTTGCCAGTCATCGTATCAGTCCTAACCTGGATCTAAGCTTTGATAATCCGCTTGCTCGTCAAATGTTTATGCTTCACAATACCCTTGGTGAAGCCTATCCCCCTAACTGCACTGTAGGCTATGACACCTCGTGCTTCAGAATGGATTATGGATAGTGGCTGCACCAACCACATGACTGGTGATCGAAATCTTCTGATGGATTCAACTCTTCGTCCGTCTGATAAGAGTGATATCACATTTGCTGACATTGGTAAAAGTAAGGTATTGGGTCTTGGTAGAGTTGCAATCTCAAAGGATCAGCACATGGATAAAGTGATGCTTGTTGAATCCCTTGGTTTCAACTTAATATCTGTTTCAATGCTATGTGATTTGAATATGATTGTGATATTTAGAAAATATTGTTGCCTTGTCCTTATGGAATCTGACAAATCTCTAGTCTTTGAAGGGTATCGAAAATATGATTTGTATATGGTAGATTTCTTAGCAGGACCACAACTAGCCACATGTCTTCTAGCAAAAGCTTCAGAGTGCTGGCTTTGGCATCAGAGGCTAGGACATGCAGGCATAAGGAACTTGTACACTCTTGCGAATAAGAAGCATGTCATGGGCATCGAAGGCGTCAAGTTCAAGAAAGACCATCTATGTGGTGCCTGTGAAGCTGGGAAGATGACTAGGGCCAAGCATCCCTCGAAGACAATCATGACGACATCTCAACCCTTCGAGCTACTTCACATGGACTTATTCGGCCCTACTCATTACTCTACTCTTACTACCACTGCTTGTCTCTATGGCTTCGTTATAGTTGATGATTACTCAAGATATACCTGGGTGCATATAATTCTCTATAAGAATAAAGTGCAGGATGTCTTCAGACGTTTCACCAATCGTGCCATGACGAACTATGGTGTCAAGATCAAGCACATCAGAAGTGACAACGGCACATAATTCAAGAACACCGGCCTCGACACTTACCTTGATACACTTGGCATCAATCATGAGTTTTATGCTCCCTACACACCTCAGCAGAATGGCATCATCGAGCGCAAGAACAGAACCCTCATCGAGATGTCTTGGACGATGCTAGATGAGTACAAGACTCCAAGAAAGTTCTGGCCTGAAGCCATCGACACTGCATGCCACATCATCAACCGAGTTTATCTTCACAAGCTTCTGAAGAAAACATCATATGAGTTGCTAACTGGTAAGAAGCCAAACGTCAGTTACTTTAGAGTATTTGGTGCTAGGTGCTGGATCAAGGATCCAAATCACACTTCAAAATTTGCACCGAAAGCATATGAATGTTTTATGCTTGGTTACGGAAAGGACTCGCACTCCTACAGAGTCTTCAACCACTTTCACTATAAAGTGGTTCAAACTGTGGATCTGCGGTTTGATGAGACTAACGGCTCGCAAAGAGAGCACCTGCCAAATGTGCTAGATGAAGTTCCTCCTAGTGAATCTATCAAGCTCATGGGTACTAGAGAGATCATACCGTCCGAACCTTAGGCTGAAGATGAACTCATCATTGCACCAAGTCAAATTGACGACAATGCTCAGCCTGAAGTCAATGCTGAAATTGAAGACAATGATCTGCAAGGGCAAAATCTTCGTCCAGTACATCCTCGTGTTGCAAATGAAGTACAGATTGAGAAATCATTGATAGCATCAATGCACCTGGTCCACTCACTCGTTCAAGAACAACACAACTAGCAAATTTCTGTGGACACTTTGCATTTGTCTCAATATCAGCACCCAAAAAAGTTGATGAAGCCTTCATGGAACCTGAATGGATTCAAGCCATGCAAGAAGAGCTTCATCAGTTCAAGTTAAACAATTTCTGGGAAATAGTCAAGCGTCCTGATCCTCGCAAGCATAATATCATTCACACCAAATGGATCTATCGCAACAAACAAGATGAACATGGTCAAGTTGTCAGAAACAAGGCTCATCTGGTTGCTCAAGGCTACACTCAAGTTGAAGGGGTTGACTTTAATGAAACATTTGCTCCTGTGGCAAGACTTGAAGCCATTCTCATACTGCTTGCATATGTCAACCATCACAACATCCTTCTATACCAAATGGATGTGAAAAGTGCCTTTCTCAATGGCAAGATTGAAAAAGAAGTGTATGTTGCACAACCACCTGGCTTTGAAGATCCAAAACATCCTGATATAGTGTACAAGCTCAACAAGGCACCGTATGGCCTCAAACAAGCTCCTCGCGCTTGGTATGACACACTCAAAGACTTCTTGAAGAATAAAGGCTTCAAACCTGGTTCACTAGATCCAACACTCTTCACGAAGTCATATGACGGCGAACTATTTGTGTGCCAAATCTATGTGGATGACATTATCTTCGGCTGTACTGACAAGAGATACAATGATGAGTTTGGGCACATGATGCGAGAACAATATCAGATGTCCATGATTGGTGAGCTGAAGTTATTCCTTGGTCTTCAAATCCGTCAACAGATAAATGACATCTTCATATCTCAAGAGAAATAGCTCAAAGACTGCCTGAAGAAGTTTGGAATGCAAGACTACAAAGGATACATGACGCCAATGCCAACCAAAAGTCATCTGGGTCCTGACGACAATGGTAAAGATTTTGATCAAAAGGTATACTGCTCCATGATTGGTTCCTTACTTTACTTATGTGCATCTAGGCTAGATATAATGCTTAGCCTTTGCATGTGTGCCTGATTCCAAGCAGCACCAAAGGAGGCGGATCACCTAGCGGTGAAGCGAATTCTTCGATATTTGGCTTACACCCCAACGATAGAATTATGGTATCCAAAGGGCTCAACATTTGATCTGATTGGGTATTCTGATGCTGATTATGCTGGTGACAAGGTTGATCACAAGTCCACCTCAGGAACTTGTCATTTTCTCGGTCGATCACTTGTCTGTTGGTCTTGAAAGAAGTAGAACTATGTGTCACACTGCACTATTGAATCTGAATACATTGCTGCTGGATCATGCTATGCTCAGCTTCTATGGATGAAGCAGACTCTTAAGGATTATGGCATCAACATGAAGAATGTGCCACTCTTATGTGACAATGAAAGCGCCATCAAGCTTTCCAAGAATCCAGTTCAACACTCGAAGACAAAGCACATATAGATCCGTCATCATTTTGTCAGAGATCATGTCAATAAGGAAGACATTGCTATCATTCACGTCAACACCGAAGAGCAATTGGCTGATATCTTCACTAAGCCCTTGGATGAGAAAAGGTTTTGCAAGTTGTGGTGTTAGCTAAATATCTTAGAATCCTCGAATGTCCTATGAATGGATACACATCCTAACGCTTATGCGTGTTGACGACTTAGATGTGCAACACACGAAGTAATGTATATCTTCAATTAATGAAGACTTACCTTCGGAGTGTGAATACATTAATGTGGAATTTGACACACATCTTCACGCTTATGCGCCGTGTCTGGGTCTAATATTTCCTATACGGTGGGTAACGCCACCACCAAATTTTTATTGAAGTGTTTCTCTTGGCGTTACAACTGCAAAGTCTTCGCATTTGGATCGTCTTCAACATTAATTTATTGTCAGGACCCCGATTCCAAGTCACATTGATCTAGCCGGTAACACCTCATATCACTTTGCGGCCTCACGCACGGTATTCCCACAGGTGTCGCCTTACTATGGCCCGGGACCGTTTGCGCCTTTTGGCTCACGTATATGATAGTGTCGCTAGCATCCATATGACAAAGAACCCGGGCCGACATGACTAGTCGTGAACCCAAAGTGGCACTAACTTACGGGGACAGGCATACATGAATCAACATCGAGCATGTCGGTCAGCAGCATGCGAATCCGGGCTGTAGCATTGGGATATTAATCAAGCAGGAGTAGGGTATTACCTCCATCGAGCGGGCCCGAACCTGGGTAAAACAAAGTGTTCCCTGCCTCCTGTTACCATCCGGCCTAGACGCATAGTTCGGGACCCCCTACCTGAGATCCGCCAGTTTTGACACCGACAACTAGTTTGTCGGATCCCCCAGATACCAAGCATTTCAATCATACACATAATATGCTCGATATGTGTAAATACAACATGGCATCACAACAAAACTCTACGACTCAAAGTATTTATTCATTAGGCTCCGAGGAGCCAAGTATTACAAACATGGGTCTCAGGACCCAACATACAGAGCATACAAGCAACAAGCACATGCGGAAGCTTAACTTGTCTGAGTACAGACAACTACAAATGAAAAAGGCTGAGAAGCCTGACTATCTACATGACCCTCCCAAGGGTAAAAGATCGTAGCTGAGGTAACAAGCTAAACGTCGAAGTCCATGTGGAACTACTAGCAAGACTGATGTCTCTCTGCAAAACATAAAATAAGCAAACGTGAGTACAATGTACCCAGCAAGACTTACATCAGAACTAACTACATATGCATCGGTATCAATAAAGGGGGTGGTGGAGTTTGATTGCAGCAAGCCAGCTTTGACTCAGTGGCTATCCTATACTACGACTGCGAGTAACTCTTTTGGGGTGGCACACACGAGTCTACAAATTCACCATACCAATACACCACTATGGATCCGCCCCCGTCTCCCTGCGAGAACGCCATCCATAGCACTCATGCTTATCTTGCGAGTTTTAGAGTATCCAATTACACTTGTCTATGAACTATGCAAGGGGTCCAAGTTTCCATATCCGAGAAATCCGGCTATTCGAATAGATAATGATAACCCTGCAGGGGTGTACTTCTTCACACACGCTCTCGCCACTTATCGCCCTGTACACGTCATGTACCTAGAAAACCTTCAAGCGGAAGCCGGGCGAGGGAGTTGGCCACGACCTGACTAACCAACAAGTCTCTAGTCTAGGTTTATCGCCTATTCGGGTTCCATCCGCAAGGAGACCCGGCCGGGGTGTCGCTCACGGCCCCAAACGATGTGAGCAGGGTTCCCAAGCCCACCATCCGGGTGCCACTTGGTACACCGTGCCACGGTGCTGAGTCTGTCCCAAGCCCACTTGTACTGGGTGCCACTTGGTAGACTACTAACACTACCTACAAACACCAGAAACTAGTTGCAACTCCTGGACAGAGATCGAGTTGATTAATAAGCTGAGAGGGGCCGAGTTATCGGAACCCAATGTGTGGTAGTAACTGTTCATGGATCACAAACATAGGACTCAGTTCCTGAGGATGGCTGCAATGAGACAACCCACCATGTACTCCTACATGGCCTCTCACCGCTACCTTTACCAAATCGTGTTCACACACTTAGCTCTCAATGGTAGGACATGTTCACCACATTCCAATTCATTCCCGATGAATCAGACCAAACTCAACTCTAAGCAGTAGCAGGCATGACAAACAGGCATGAATGAGTAGGCACATCAGGGCTCAAACAACTCTTACTCATGGTAGTGGGTTTCATCTATTTACTTTGGCAATGAAAGGTCATGCAGAGGAAAGGGTTCAACTACCGCAGCATCTAACAGTTGAATTGGTGTTGCCCTAATGCAGTAAAAGAGAGCAGGAGCGAGAGAGTGGGATTGTATCAGAATGAACAAGGGGGTTTTGCTTGCCTGTCACTTCTGAAGATAACATTGACTCTTCATCAGTGTCAACGATCACAGCGTCGGAGCAGCGTCTACCGAAAGGGGATAATTACCGTCAAACAAGGAAGAGCACAATCAATGCAATGCACAATATGATGCATGGATAGATTGGATTTTTCTGATCATTTTTCATATATAATTTATCTTATTTGGAGTTACGGTTGAATTTCTATGAATTTTATAAGTTTTAGACATTTTCTAGAATTTCCTGGTTATTTAGTAATAAATCAAATCCAGAAAAGGACTTATTGCGTCAGCATGAAGTCACCGTGACGTCAGCAAGTCAACAGGGCTGACCATGGTCAAACCTGTCGACCCGGTCCCACATGTCATATGCTTATAGTTAATTAGAGGTTAATCCCGTGTTGACTGGGATTTGACCCAACGCGGGACCCACTCGTTAGTGTTTGTTAGGAGGGTTAGTGGTGATTAATGCCTAATGATGGCTCCACGTCAGCGTCGCCGGATCAAGCATCGGCGACCTCGCAGTGCGGCGGCGGCTTGTCGGGGTGGCGCTAGGGGCGACGGCTGGGCGCGCTGAGGGAACCAGGAGGGAGCCCGTGCTCCCGCGCATCCAGCGGTGGCAGCAACACGGCGTGGGGCTCTCGGTAGTGGCAGCGCAGGCGAGTTGGGCGGCGACCGGAGCTACGGCTTCGAGCAGGATGGTGCAGTGGTGCACGATGAAGCAAACTAGGCACACCGTTGGGTCTACAGGGGCTGCAGGACCTCAACGACGTGCTCGGGCGCGAGTTCGGTGACCTGCAACGATGGCGGCGACAAGGACGCCGGCGGTGAGCTCACGGATGTGACGGCTAGCATAGTTAGAGCAGGCACGTGAGCAAGAGGACGGGGAGGAAAAGAAGAGGAGCTCACAAGGGGCCGGCAGTCGTTTCAGCGGGCTCGGGGACGACCGGCAAGCGGCGAATCGTACGACGGCGGCCGCCAAGGCAGGGGACGGAGATGGTGGTGGTGGCGACGCTGAGGGGCTCCCGGGGTCTTCATCTTCGTCGTAGAGGGGCTTCGGGGCATGGCGGACCTCGGCGACAAGCTGGGTAGGCAAGGGGGGCTCGGTGGCCGCGGTGGTGACGAGCAGTGACGGCGAGCTCCGCTAGGGGAAAAAAGCAGAGGAGCGAGGGGAAGAGAGGTCCAGAGAGCGAGGGAGAAGCAGAGGGAGTCCCAGGGTGTCATGGGCGGCACCGCGCTGGCCAGGGGAGGCCAGGCAGGCAGCTGCGTGTCGGCACACGCGGGTGCCGTGCTCGGCTTGCCTCTGCCAGTAGGCAGAGGTTGAAGACAGGTATGCCCCTGGTGGGCTGGGACGCACAGTAGTGGGCCTCTGGGCTATAGGTAAGCGCTAGGTAATCCTTCTTTCTCTCTCTCCCAATCTGTTTTAGTTTTCTATTTATTTTGTATTGTTTTGATTTGATTCACAGCCCAAATCATTTAGTAGCTTCTGAAAATATTTATGTGGCTTGATGCAATATATTCAAAGCCACTCATAGGTTTTTTCAGAATTGTTGGACTTGCAATTCTTTTATAGAAGAATTAAATCCAACTCAAATATTTATTGATTTAAATCCAAATGGCCAAAATAATTCCTCAAAAATGTTCCATATTTTTGGTTTGGACCAAAACCCTTGCCAAAAATATTAAACATCATTGAAGAGAATTTTGGAAACATTGGATGCATTTTCCAGGGTTATTTGCCCTTCTTTTAATTAAAATTTTTGAGGCTTTCAAATTTCCTCAATTCTAGTTTTCTTGAATTTAAACATGATGCATGGATGCAAAGCCACTTTCTGCAACCAAATTCTAGGGCTGTGACAACTCACCCCCACTAAACGAGAATCTCGTCCCAAGATTCAAGACGTGAGGTAAGAAGACAGCGGGGACACAAAGCTAACACGATCTTCTCGATCCAACTGCCCTTCTCGGAGATGTTGATCCACTACATCATATTTATTATGACATCCTTTCCTTCGAGAACTTCATCTAATAAGGCGACAAGAGAGCAAGACAACCTCACAAGAATGGATCGTCAATCTTAAAGAGCACAAGATCGACTCACGGAATGAGACGTAGACACATTTCTTGAGCTGAGACACAAGACACACATCGGGAGGGATGGAAGAAACAGATGACAGAGGTTCAATTTGGTAGGCAACAATTCCACGCTGGAGTAGGATGGTGCATGGTTTCAAAGTAGCGAGGAGATTGATTGCCATGATTCCACAACGGGGCACCTTGTGGGAGGTGACTCGTAAAATTATTATCTTAAGTGGCAAAAAGAATTACTTTTGATCCGTAGATCATTGAAACTCTTCATACCAGCCTAAGGCAATCACAATCGATCATTTGAAGGAGTTCAAAAGAATGACATACTTGGACTAGAAAGGATGATGTGGACTACCTTGTTGAAGACAACATAATGGATGATTTGCTTGTCATCGGAGATGGATGGGACCAATGGTAAGTCCACTTTTGAAGATGATCCTGGACAACAACTAATAAGGTGCAAGCTGGGAACAAAATGCAAATGCTGGGAATTATTCTGGTGATTGGGGAAAAACTCAACAGTCGAGAGTGTTTCCAATGTTTCAATTGTTATAGAATCATCGAAGAAACTGAGAGCACAAGGATCTCTAAGGAACAACTTCTACAATAAGTCGCATGAAACCCTCATGGAAAGATGGTTAAAGATACTACAATGACAGATCTTCCGGCTAGGTGTGTTGGCCAGAACATCAACCTTGTCGGGACCAACATCATAGATCCTAGAAAAGTTCCAACCATCATATCTACCTGACATTTAGATCTGGTTGGTAACAGGATATTCCAGACCCATCGAGTCTAGAAGAAAAAGAAAGTTTGCAACACAAATCGACGAGAAGGCATTGCGAGATTCTCGGGAAATGGACTATGGTAGTAAGCTCCAAAACATGAGCTAGTTCTGCTAACACATATGTGAACACGTTGTCTCAGACAAGCATGACCACATAGTAGTCTTACAATAAAACACTACCGAGTTCAAGTGGGGAACCATCATTGAAGATAACGAAGTCTTGTGCATGTCCGTCTGGGCCCTTCGAGAATAGCAGTTGAACTTGTTATCCTTGAACAAATCAATCATTGGCTTGGTGTGCTAGGGAATACATATGGAGTGGAGGTAATTAATCTACCAAACCATAGAATACATTCGCACATGCATAACTGACTTGGGATGGTACCAGAGGAAACAAAAACAATCTTTCTTGAATTCACGGCGGCAACTTGCACCTAATGCACGTGAACTTGGAGAAAGTCACTTCTTACACCAAACATGTATTTCATGAACGGGACATGAAGATAATGCCTACAACAGTTTCCAACACTATCTTGATATCTAACAAAATCATGGAGAATACAAGGATGTTGTCGATGGGCTCAACAACAATTCATCTAGGTTTCCATATAAATGGAATCCCACAATCATATGAACAAGGTGATAGCATTGGTCAGACCCGAAAAATATAATGGTGTATGCTCGAGGGACAACCGCAAGTAAGACAACATTACGAACATCGTTGGTTTTGATTTGATTTGACGATAGCCCACACTCAAATCAAGGTTTGGACAAGGTAATAGATTCAACAGCTGATCACGGGGATCAGTCGATGAAGATATCATCTTTCTCCAACACACGCACACACAAGGATATCCCTTAGTGATGAACTAAGTCAGACAAGCTTTCATCTTCCAACTCTCCAAGTTGTTCTTTAGCTTAACCAACTAGCTCAGGGTATCCAACATAGATTCTTGGAGAATTGGTGGTTTGGAGGAAAACCAACATGATCACGAACTCAACATAGCGGTCAGGTGACAACCTGGTAATACTTCCGAGAGATATTCGGAAAATCATGAACCACCGATATGTTATTAAGCTCAAGAACAATCTTGCTTTTCAGGGCAAGATGATATGATCAAAAAGAGTGAGGAATTGACACAATCCTAACTCATTGATCGAAGAGTGCACCAGAAATAAGGAGTAGGTACCACGATCAATCTTAGGATGATGATTTAATAACCAACATGCTAAGAATGAGAATATTGTCCATTAACTACCAAGCAACGGAGTTGCTAGGAGTATTGGTTTCACACATCATGGCTTACTTGCCGGCATTCGGTTATAAAAACACGAGAACCGGAGAATGAACAATGATGGCAAGAAGTATCACTGTATCAAGAGTTCATAGGATGGTGTGCAATTGCCATGACAATCTTGATATAAAGATGGTAATACTCCAAGGTAGAACAGAATCAAAAGCTGGATTGGCATTTGATTTGCGGATTACAACTGCTTTGACCCAATCCTAGATATGGATAAGGTGCTGGAGTTTGTTTCTCCTAGTCATTCTGAATAGGATGGCTTGACAGACCACAAGAATAGTAGGCATCGATGAACACAAATGCACAACTAGTCCTGACTATCAATTGATAGACAGAGGTCAGAATACAACTAAAGAGAGACAACTCAAAGGAACATATGGTTTTATGAGTTGCGGATGCATAGATTTGGTATGTCAAACAAGTTCAACATTTTTCTTCCATGTAATCCATGCAGAAAGGTAGGACTGGAAGATTCACAATGCAGAATGGATAACTCATCAAGATCACTCTAGTTGTGATCTTTTGATTCAACAGAACTTCTGCCATAAGTAGTTCATGATATTTGGAAGAAGGATATACCATGAACCTCGAGGACTATCACAAAGGTTACTAATATCCTAAAAGAATGAGCAAAACTATCAACATGAAGTAAGTAGGGTGAATCTCGGGATCAGAAACCCAGGAGTAGAATACCTACTACTAAGTAGCATTACGGGATGCTCTCGAGAATGGTGTCCAGAATCATCACACTGGGAATATAAAGCATGGCTAGATTATGGATGGTTCTCTAAGATGCCTAGGGTCATAATAATGGCTCCAACATATATGTCGAGGCAATAAAGTACCTCAACTCACCGATTAGTGTGGTTGAACTGGCCTAAAGGGACATCAGGAACGAAAAGAAGGAATTTGCAAATGCATCAGACTATTTTAGAAACCTGGGATGACTCAAACAGCATAACGACTGTAAATGCTCAAAATGATTTGAGACAACCTATAAAGATGGTGGCATAACCTCTCAACATCACAAAATCAAGGTTCTGGGGCCAGCTATAAACATATGGAAGTAGTAGGAACTGAACTGAGGCTTGAACTCAACAATCCTAGGCAACTACGGTTTAGTAACACGTCATCCTGAGAGATAGAAGAGAAGCCTAGTTCTTAACCCCGTAGAAAAGATAAGATGACTCAGATCAGAAGGTCATGAGGATAAGGAGTAACAAGAGCCCTACGTTCCCTTCCACAATCAATTCCCTTATATAACTAAAGCATTTCTAGACACAACTTCGACCATCTTGGCTTGGTAATCCAACAGGCAGTCAGGCTCTGATACCAACGCTGTCAGGACCCTGATTCCAAGTCACATTGATCTAGCTGGTAACACCTCATATCACTTTGCGGCCTCACGCACGGTATTCCCATGGGTGTCGCCTTACCATGGCCCGGGACCGTTTGCGCCTTTTGGCTCACGTATATGATAGTGTCGCTAGCGTCCATATGACAGAGAACCCGGGCCGACATGACTAGTCGTGAACCCAAAGTGGCACTAACTTACGGGGACAGGCATACATGAATCAACATCGAGCATGTCGGTCAGCAGCGTGCGAATCCGGGCTGTAGCACTGGGCTAACAGGACTCCGGTGAACCGGGCTGTAGCAGGCTAGGCAGGACTCCGGATGTCACCACGTGACATTTCCCCGAACGGACAGACACAGGAACGAAGTGAATCACATGCCGGCCAGTCAAGTGTTCCGGAGTAGTAGTGCTGGGCTAACAGGACTCCGGTGAACCGGGCTATAGCGGACTACTATGGCTCATGGAAGCACAAGACTACATTTTCCCATAAGAGAGGCTACCAAGGATAAACAACTAGTGAGGGAGTCCTGGATTAGGGGGTGTTCGGGTAGCCGGACTATACCTTCAGTCGGACTCCTGGACTATGAAGATACAAGATTGAAGACTTCATCCCGTGTCTGGATGGGACTTTCCTTGGCGTGGAAGGCAAGCTTGGCGATGCGGATATTCAAGATCTCCTACCATTGTAACCAACTTTATGTAACCCTAACCCTATCCGGTGTCTATATAAACCGGAGGGTTGTAGTTCGTAGGCAATCAACTCCATACACAACAATCATACCATAGGCTAGCTTCTAGGGTTTAGCCTCCTTGATCTCATGGTAGATCTACTCTTGTACTACCCATATCATCAATATTAATCAAGCAGGAGTAGGGTATTACCTCCATCGAGAGGGCCCGAACCTGTGTAAAACAAAGTGTTCCCTGCCACCTGTTACCATCCGGCCTAGACGCACAGTTCGGGACCCCCTACCCGAGATCCGCCGGTTTTGACACCGACATTGATGCTTTCATTGAGAGTTCCTCTGTGCCGTCACAATCAGGAAGGATGCCTCCACCCGTCTTTAAAGACGGCGCCGTTGCTAAGGGAGCCTTGGATGTCGGCCAAACCCTCCGGCTAGGTGGTTTCCTCATGACCGCCTGTTCGGCTGTTGCGCCGATGGTGACCTCTCGGGTCATCAAGAGCAACCTACACGTCAGCTCAGAACTCGTCGAGCAGCTAGATCCAATGGAGCTCTCTTCCGTAAATGAGCTCTTGGATCGCATCGCCGCCCTGGGGGTCGCTACGGATTACGACCAGGTTGGGCTTAAGCCCGATCTAAGAGAAATTAACTCTCCCCAAGTCACCCACCACATTGCTGTGGTAGAGGCGCAGTGCGGCGACCCTTCATCTGTTTTAAGGACTAGCTACGTCCGAATTCACGACTCCTCCAAGCCGATACCCGCGGAGAGGAGGATGTAACTCAAGACCTGAGCTTAGGATCAGGCAACGGGCTAGATTCGTTGGACAACATCCAAGAATCCGAACATAAGAGTTCGGAAACTCTTCGGCCTCCGAATCTTGGATTGGGTGAGGTTTCAGATTCAACGACACCCGCTCACCCAGACATAAGCAATCTCTCCCAAATTAGGCAGAGGCCCGAGGAAACAGTACATCATTACCGGGCCAGATTCCTCCTGGTTATGAACAGGATAAAGGATTGCCGCGAGGGAGACGCAATCTCTATTTTTTGCAGTAATTGCATGGACGAGGGAATCCTTAACACCGTAAGCCGTCGTGATATTATACATTTCACTAACTTGGCATCCATAGTACAAAAATACTGTGCGACGGAAAGCGCCTGGAAAACCGAAATAAAATTTTGGGACAATCCGGCGTTGAATAGTAATCCCGTCCGAACTAAGAGGGTGCATCATCATAGGACACCCGGGATAAACACCAAAAAGCCAAAACCCTATATAGGGCATGGAACCATACTGGAAAGGTGGCTTGATGGACCCTGTAGAATTCACAGTACAGAGGACACCACACCAACTCACAGCCTTAGAGCATGTTGGATACTCCGGCAGGTGGCCAAAATCGGCGAGGACCTCTTAATCCTGGAGGCCGCAGAAAGCCAGCTCAAGGACACCAGTACCGTTCTCACAGTCTTCGAGACTTTCGCATCAAACAATATGCGAAAAAGAACACTCCACAGCCTCGCCGAAGTCTACCAAGTTGCAACAATAAATCCATGGAGCGACACTGCCATTACCTTCAACGCAAGTGATGAACCTAGATTCCGAACAGCCCGAGCAGCAGCCACATTGGTCCTCAGTCCCATAGTGGACGGCTTTCGCCTCACCAAGGTACTCATGGATGGGGCAGCGGACTGAACCTCATTTATGAGGAAACCCTTCAAAAAATGGAAATAGACTGGAACCGCATCGAGCGAAGCAGCACAACCTTTAGAGGAATATTCCCAGTCGGGAAGCGCACTGCATAGGAAAAATCACACTAGATGTGGTGTTCGGCACGCCGGATAATTACAGGTCCGAAGAAGTCACGTTTTAGGTGGCCCCATTTAAGAGCGGACATCACGCTTTACTAGGGCAGGAAGCATTCACAATCTTCCAAGCAATACCCCATTACGGGTACATGAAGCTTAAGATGCCCGGGCCGAATGGAATTATCACTCTAGCTAGTGATCCGGACATAGCACTCTGCGCCGAAAACAAGACGGCCGCATTAGCCCTTGAGGCACTATCCGAAGCCTTAGCGGCCAAGGAACTGACTGCGCTGCGCTCCACGGTTAACACGGATGATGTGATACTCGACAAGAGATCCAAATCCACATCCTCAAGCCAGCTGACGAAATAGTCAAATTCCAGGTCCATCCAACGGACCCCAATAAAACAGCTTCCATTGGGGCATGACTGAACCCTGATCTAGACGCCGCACTGCGAGAGTTCCTACGAGAGAACTGGGACATTTTTGCCTGGCACACTTCAGACATGCCAGAGATCCCACGCAGGCTGGCCGAACACAGCTTAAATATCCTAAAAGGATTCAAACCTGTCAAACAAGCCCTTCAGCGTTTTTCCGAACCCAAGAGACAGGCTATGGGAGAGGAGCTAGCCAAGCTATTGGAGGCCGGACTCATTAGAGAAATAAAACATCTGGACTGGCTAGCAAACCTGGTGATGATACAAAAGAAGGACAAATCCTGGCACCTGTGTGTCGATTTTAAAGACCTTAACAAGGCTTGCCCAAAGGATCCCTTCCCCCTCCCCCGTATCGATCAAATTATCGATGCCCCCAAAGGACACGATTCGTTGTGTTTCCTCGACACATACTCCGGTTACCATCAAATCAAGATGGCAGAATTAGACCAAGCTGCAATAGCATTCATCACACCATACGGCCCATTCTGCTTCAACACAATGCCCTTCGGGATGAAAAACGCCGGCGCAACATATCAGCGCATGATCCAGACATGTCTGGCAAACCAGATCGGCAAAACAGTGGGGGCGTATGTGGATGATGTGGTCGTCAAATCAAGGCATGTCAAATCCCTAGTAAACAACTTGAGGCTTACATTTGATAACCTCCGACAATATGACATCAAGCTCAACCCAGAAAAATGCGTCTTTGGCGTTCCAGCCGGAAAGCTCTTGGGCTTCATTGTATCCGGTAGAGGAATTGAAGCAAACCCAGCCAAGATCCGAGCTTTGTCACAATTGGATGTCCCAAAGGACGTCAAACAAATACAAAAATTAACCGGATGCGTGGCGGCTTTAAGCCGCTTCATCTCCCGCTTGGGAGAAAAGGCACTACCCCTCTATCGCCTCCTTCAGCGCACCGAACACTTGAGTGGACGGAGGCCGCCATGGCCGGGCTTGACGAAATAAAAGCCATATTGGCAACAAACCCAGTCCTGGCCGCACCGAGCACCGGTGAACCAATGTTATTGTACATTGCAGCAACACATAAAGTTGTCAGCGCAGTACTCATTGTCGAGCGGGAAACGGATGGACACAAATTCCCCCTTCAAAGGCGGTCTACTACGTATCCACCGTCCTCACTCCATGCAAATCACGGTACCCGCATTATCAAAAGATTGCATATGCGGTAGTCATGGCATCCCAGAAGCTACGACACTACTTTCAAGAGTGTTCCATAATAGTAGCCTCGGAAGTACCACTCAACGATATTATCAACAACCGCGACGCAACGGGCCGGATTGCAAAATGGGCCATCGAGCTTCTCCCGTTCGATATAACCTATAAGCCACGGCGAGCTATTAAATCGCAAGTTTTGGCCGACTTCGTCGCAAAATGGACGGAGGCCGAGCTCCCTAAAGAGTACGGCACATATTCAAACTGGATTATGCATTTCGACGGCTCCAAAATGTTGGCCGGACTGGGGGCTGGCATCGTCCTGACGTCCCCCATAGGAGACACAGTCCAATATGTGCTCCAGATCATGTCCTACATGGCCTCCGGATAGCAGTATCCATGGGTATCCAGCGCCTAGAGGTACGCGGGGATTCAAACCTCGCGATATCCCAAATAAATGGAGACTCCGACGCCAAGGACCCAAAAATGGCATCTTACCGCAACACCGTCCTAAAAATGTCAGCTCGGTTTGAAGGGCTGGAGTTTCACCACATAGCCCGAGAAAACTATCAAGCAGCGGACGTCCTGGCACGCATCGGAGCAAGACGCGATGCAGTCACCCCCAACATCTTTTTGGAATGATTGTTCAAGCCATCCGTAGCATGGGAGGGGGAACCCGCAAATAACAGCCCGGACGCAGCTGCACCACTCGAGCCGAACAATCTGACACAATTGGAGGATCTGCCAATGAAATTACACCTTCAGCCCACGTAATAATGGCGGTCATTGCCCCGTGGACAGAACCATTCCTAGCCTACCTTACTAGGCAGGAACTCCCGGAGGACCAAAACGAGGCCTGCTGCATAGTGCGGCGATCTAAAGCCTGCAGAGTCCATGAGGGAGAGCTTTATAAGAAAAGCGCTACCGGAGTCCTTCAAAGGTGCATCTCCGAAGAGGAAGGGCGGAACCTTCTGGCTGAAATTCATGCCGGACTCGATGGTCACCACATCGCTGCTCGGTCCCTTGTTAGCAAGGCTTTCCGTATAGGCTTTTATTGGCCGACGGCCCGGGCAGACGCTCAGGACCTAGTCCAACGATGCGCTGGTTGCCAACTTTTTGCCAACCAAAGCCACATGCCACCCACTGCACTCCAAACTATACCCATCACCTGGCCTTTTGCGGTCTGGGGGCTTGACATGGTCGGACCCCTTAAAGGTGGGACCGATAGGAAAAAATACTTACTGGTCATGGTGGATAAATTCACCAAATGGATAGAAGCCAAGCCTGTTAAAATGGCCGAATCCGGACCTGTGATAGACTTCATATCCGGGGTTGTACACCGTTATGGCGTCCCCCACAGCATCATAACTGATAACTATACAAACTTTACCGCCGACGAGGTAAAACTCTGGTGTAAAAACATGGGCATCAAGCTCGACTATGCTTCCATCTATCACCCACAAACCAATGGCCAGGTCGAACGTGCAAATGGTATTATCATGAGCGGCATTAAACCCAAACTGGTGCGGTCCCTCAAGGAATCTAACATGCACTGGGAAGAGGAGCTCGACTCCGTGCTATGGGGGCTGCGGACCACGCCAAATCGCACCACCGGATACACACCATTTTTTATGGTGTACAGCGCAGAGGCAGTTCTGCCCTGCGACATAATTCATGACTCACCTAGATTGCGCATGTACGAAGAAAGAGAAGCCGAGCTCGATCGGCAGGACAACTTGGATGCCCTGGAGGAGGAGCGTGACGTGGCAAAAGCCCGTTCCGCATTTTATCAACAGCAGGCCCGAAGATATCAAAGCAGAGAAGTACGGGCCAAAAATTACAATGTTGGCGAACTAGTTCTACGCCTGCCGGATAAGAAAAAGGATAAACTCAAGCCCAAGTGGGAAGGTCCATTCATAATCGACCAAGTCCTGACTGGCGGGGCGTACCGCTTGCGAGATGCGTCGGATAACCGACTCGAGCCGAACCCGTGGAACGCCACCCATCTCCGAAGATTCTATGCCTAGCGCCGGACTCTGTGTTCGTCTCCTTCCTCTGTCCATTTTTTGCATTTTTCTGTCTTACATTTCTCTCCTTCCCCTCTTTTCTTTTATAGCCCTTAAAGGCTCATCTAGTGACGCGCCAATCGCGCTCATTAAACCTGGGGGCTTCTTTAACAGAAGCTTATTTATACGGGCTTCACGCCCAACACATGCGTCAAACTTCTGCATGTACCTTTTTCTTCACCATTATATGCATCGATATGACTTAAGTTTTGGCCAAGCTGGGTTGCCTGGCTCCTGTGCTTACCCCTACGTTCCCAATTGTTCGGCTAGGCGGTAAAGGGAGCACCTCTGCGATTGTTACTGCTGGGTCAGCCGGATGTGTACCTCAGACTGGGTGAAGCCGAAAGCTAGCATTCTTAAGCGAATATTCGGTCAGTGAGATAAAAGATGATCTTTTTACTCATTTTTATGCGCCCCCAGATGCTTTTTTTCTGCGTCTTTTTATGCAGTCCAGACATGCACTTTAGGGCATGCCTCCCAGCGAAAGGAACCCCTAACGGAACTATTCTCTCTGGAAGATGTTTCTTACTAACCATGTAATATAACATAACTAGTTTGGCACTTGTCTGATAAAGCACTAATGACCCCTACGCCTGGTCTCCACGCATACCACGGTTCTTATATAACCGCTATGGTATTCGGACACACTCCGGACCGTCAGGTCCCGAGGTTGAAGCGAAAAGGTCAGCAACGACAAACGATCTACAATCCAGCTAGAAGGCATTACACATGTCAATTCAAAATTACATATTCACTCTGACTGATTGTATTCCTCTTCTATACCATCTAACAGGCTGTCTAATTTACAGTCCTGCTGGGAATACTTTGCGGCTAACTCTTCTATACCATCTAATAGGCTGTCTAATTTACAGTCCTGCTGGGAATACTTTGCGGCTAACTCTACTTGGCCAATATCTTCCACAACCGGAAGCGCCGCCGAGCTCCCTTCAGCTTCTCCGCAAGCTCTCCAAGGCCCTCGGGCATGGAGTGGGCAGGCCATAAGGCTTGGGCAACGCCTCGCATTGCCTGCCGAATTCGCTCGTGCAGTTGCATGAGTTCGGGAAGAAGGTCACCCGTAGAACCAGGCATCTCCTCTGTAGGACGACCTGTGAGCATACCTACATACATTACTCTGTTAGTCGACTTCCTCGTTGAACTCTTTTTTTTTCAAAGTTCGTTCAAGCACTTACTAAAAATGCCGCGTCGAAGCCGCTGATTCTCCTTCGTGGAGTCCGACAGATGGCCACGAACATCTTTAAGTTCGACGTCCAGCCTGGTGTTGGCATCCTGAAGATCATTCTTCTCTCACCTCACCTTTGTCAACATACTCTCACCGGCCTTTAACCGGCGTAAGAGTTGTTTCCTTTCCGGATCGAGTCTGGCGCCATCTGCAACATGATTTGTCAGATTTGCACCCGCACCGCACAATACTAATCTTTCGAAGTGTATCTTACCTGAGGGGGCCTCTTTGGGCTCCCCTACAGCGGCTAGTGCAGCCTCTAGTTGGGCCTTGCACTTTTCCAGCTCCTCGGACAGTACAGTATTCTTCTCTATAAGAACCCGCATATTATATGATCCTTAAATCAGTTGCTCTAACTGTTTCAAGTCTCGGGGGCTACTGGTATATATATATTTGACCAAAATTTTCTTACCCGTATGTCTTTTACATACTGCTCCGTGGCTCTGGCTAAACCATTTTGAGCGGCACGGAGGTACGCGTCTCCCGAATTAAAGGCATCTAAAGCCTCCTGGGAGAAACAAGCGTCGCATAGAACTGTCCAGCGACGCCTGTGGTTCATAGCGCTCTCCACTTCAGAATTTGTGGCAGACAGCCTGTCCGCATCCTCTGTCGGAGGAGCGTCCGGTGTGCGCCTTGTGCTCGCCTCCGCTTCCTGGCCAGACGTTGGAGCCTGGCTGGTCGAGGCGCGATTGGCAACCTCTCCGGAAGTAGTCTGGCGAGGTCTCTTCGTTCTGAAGATAGCACGAACGTTAATATGCCGTGACAGAATAACACCAGGGAAATAGAGGGTGCGCTATACCTTTGCACCGGCATCTCAGTCCGGACTACATTCCTTTTTGCCCCACGGGGCCCTACGGCCCCTCGTTGGCTAGCCCCCGCAGATTCGGCCTCCTACCTCGGAAATCTCCCCTGCAAAACACGGTTGTCGTCAGAAACACCGGAATACGTGAGAATGGAATCTCTCTCAAGGGAATGAGACTCCGGTTTCTGTCACCTGGGAGTCCGGAATTAACCCTGGGTAATCAGCCGTGATGGCTACCAAGGTGTTGTCCTTGCTTAGCTAATGGAACACCCCGTCGATAAGCTCCACCGATATGTCCGGATCCTCTTCGGAGTCCGGATCGAGGGACTGTTCTGGGTCCTCGGGCTGTGGGGGGCGACTATTTATATCCTTTACCTCCTGTCGTAGTTCCTGCGATAAAGTCGTTAGACTACATATCTAACCGTGGGAATATCAAACAAACGGGCAAGCGCAATTATTCACTTACTCAACTTGGAGGATCGTACATAGTAAATCCGGCCTGCGGATTGACGCGGAGGAATTCCTCATTTTCTCCTTTGTACAAAGAGGATAGGATCTTTACTAGGGCGGCAGCTGAGGCTGGCCCCTTACGACCGTAACGAGTGGTGTCATCCTGCCCGTTGAAATCCCACATGGGGTGGCCTCTATATTGAAGCGGCTGCACCCCCCGCATAATGCATGCGGCCATGACTCCAATCATGGTTAGTCCGGAATGAGCCAACAGTCTTATCCGGCCCATCAGGTAAAGGACGTCTCTATCTCTTTCTCTCTGAGAGCTACGCGGACGCCAGCTCAAGCGTTTCTTCAATGGAGCACTGTTGAACTCAGGGGGACCGACCCGGATAGGGTCCGGTAGCGGGACGTCATCTATATAGAACCATTCCGAAGGCCAGTCCTCGGACGCCTTCTTTGGGGTTCCAGATTGGTATCCGGTCCCGGTGATGCGCCATACTTCGGCTCCGCCCACTTGGTATATAGACCCCTTTTGAGAACGGGGCACCAGGCAGAATAACCTCTTCCACAGCGCGAAATGAGCCTCAACGCCTAAAAATAGCTCGCAAAGGGCGACAAAACCCGCAATATGCAATACGGAGGTGGGCGTGAGATTGTGCAGCTGGAGGCCGTAGAACTCCAGAAGCCCGCGGAGAAATGGATGAATTGGAAATCCCGGTCCCCTTATTAGATAGGGGATGAGGCACACCCGCTCTCCTTTAGAAGGATTGGGGGTGCTCTCTGCTTGTTTTCCGCCATTGTAGGTGGGGAGACCGGCTCGGACTGGGACCATGTACGCCTGAGGGAGAAATCCCTTGGCCTGAAGTGACGCTAACTTGCTATGCGGGACGGTGCAAATCTCCCAGTCCCCGGGTTTGGGACCGGAGGGGCGAGGGGAGGAGCTGTGACGGCTGGCCATGTTGGAATGGACCTTTGCTGGAAGCGCTCCGATGATAACTCGCGGAGAGGAGAAGATGTGGTTTGGACCTAAATCCCCATCCCGTTAAATAGGCGGCTCATTTATACGGCTAGGGGTGTGGATGTAAGAACACCTCGGCTTTTCGCATTCGTTTGAACACGTGGAAGACGGCCATTATTGGGCATGGAAGTCGAGGATCACTACAAAAATCGGATATTATTCCTACAGGTACACAAGATTTGGAGAGGAACCCTCCTTGCAATGCCGAACAATCTGTGCGCGGGACTCATCGTCATTGAATCCTGGTTCGGGGGCTACTGAGGGAGTCCTGGATTAGGGGGTGTTCGGGTAGCCGGACTATACCTTCAGCCGGACTCCTGGACTATGAAGATACAAGATTGAAGACTTCGTCCCGTGTCCGGATGGGACTTTCCTTGGCGTGGAAGGCAAGCTTGGCGATGCGGATATTCAAGATCTCCTACCATTGTAACCGACTTTATGTAACCCTAACCCTATCTGGTGTCTATATAAACTGGAGGGTTGTAGTCCGTAGGCAATCAACTCCATACACAACAATCATACCATAGGCTAGCTTCTAGGGTTTAGCCTCCTTGATCTCATGGTAGATCTACTCTTGTACTACCCATATCATCAATATTAATCAAGCAGGAGTAGGGTATTACCTCCATCGAGAGGGCCTGAACCTGGGTAAAACAAAGTGTTCCCTGCCTCTTGTTACCATCCGGCCTAGACGCATAGTTCGGGACCCCCTACCGGAGATCCGCCGGTTTTGACACCGACAACTAGTTTGTCGGATCCCACAGATACCAAGCATTTAAATCATACACATAATATGCTCGATATGTGTAAATACAACATGGCATCACAACAAAACTCTACGACTCAAAGTATTTATTCATTAGGCTCCGAGGAGCCAAGTATTACAAACATGGGTCTCAGGACCCAACATACAGAGCATACAAGAAACAAGCACATGCGAAAGCTTAACTTGTTTGAGTATAGACAACTACAAATGAAAAAGGCTGAGAAGCCTGACTATCTACATGACCCTCCCAAGGGTAAAAGATCGTAGCTGAGGTAACAAGCTAAACGTTGAAGTCCATGTGGAACTACTAGCGAGACCGACGTCTCTTTGCAAAACATAAAATAAGAAAACGTGAGTACAATGTACCCAGCAAGACTTACATCAGAACTAACTACATATGCATCGGTATCAATAAAGGGGGTGGTGGAGTTTGATTGCAGCAAGCCAGCTTTGACTTAGTGGCTATCCTATACTACGACTGCGAGTAACTCTTTTGGGGTGGCGCACACGAGTCCACAAATTCACCATACCAATACACCACTATGGATCCGCCCCCGTCTCCCTGCGAGAACGCCATCCATAGCACTCACGCTTATCTTGCGAGTTTTAGAGTATCCAGTTACACTTGTCTATGAACTATGCAAGGGGTCCAAGTTTCCATATCCGAGAAATCCGGCTATTCGAATAGATAATGATAACCCTGTAGGGGTGTACTTCTTCACACACGCTCTCGCCACTTATCGCTCTGTACACGTCATGTACCTCGGCAACCTTCAAGCGGAAGCCGGGCGAGGGAGTCGGCCACGACCTGACTAACCAACAAGTCTCTAGTCCAAGTTTATCGCCTATTCAGGTTCCATCCGCAAGAAGATCCAGCCGGGGTGTCTCTCACGGCCCCAAACGATGTGAGCAGGGTTCCCAATCCCACCATCCGGGTGCCACTTGGTACACCGTGCCACGGTGCCTAGTCTGTCCCAAGCCCACCTGTACCGGGTGCAACTTGGTAGACTACTAACACTACCTACAAACACCAGAAACTAGTTGCAACTCCTGGACAAAGATCGAGTTGATTAATAAGCCGAGAGGGGCCGAGTTACCGGAACCCAATGTGTGGTAGTAACTGTTCATGGATCACAAACACGGGACTCAGTTCCTGAGGATGGCTGCAATGAGACAACCCACCATGTACTCCTACATGGCCTCTCACCGCTACCTTTACCAAATCGTGTTCACACACTTAGCTCTCAATGGTAGCACATGTTCACCACATTCCAATTCATTCCCGATGAATCAGACCAGACTCAACTCTAAGCAGTAGCAGACATGACAAACAAGCATGAATGAGTAGGCACATCAGGGCTCAAACAACTCCTACTCATGCTAGTGGGTTTCATCTATTTACTATGGCAATGACAGGTCATGCAGAGGAAAGGGTTCAACTACCGCAGCATCTAATAGTTGAATCGGTGTTGCCCTAATGCAGTAAAAGAGAGCAGGAGCGAGAGAGTGGGATTGTATCAGAATGAACAAGGGGTTTTTGCTTGCCTGGCACTTCTGAAGATAACATTGACTCTTCATCAGTGTCAACGATCACATCGTCGGAGCAGCGTCTACCGAAAGGGGACAATTACCGGCAAACAAGGAAGAGCACAATCAATGCAATGCACAATATGATGCATGATCATGACATGACAATATGTTGTGATTTGAGCTAATGCAACTAGTAACAGAAAGGTTTGGGTTGATTTGAACTCAAGGTTCAAATTCAAATTCAAACTATGAATTCAAATAGTGCATTATCATGTTTTGGACTAAACAGTGAGGTTAAGTTGCTCAAACATGCATGAAAATGGTATAGATGGATAGATTGGATTTTTCTAATCATTTTTCATATATAATTTATCTTATTTGGAGTTATGGTTGAATTTCTATGAATTTTAGAAGTTTTAGACATTTTCTAGAATTTCCTGGTTATTTAGTAATAAATGAAATCCAGAAAAGGACTTATTGCGTCAGCATGAAGTCACTGTGACGTCCGCAAGTCAACAGGGCTGACCATGGCCAAACCTGTGGACCCGGTCCCACATGTCATATGCTTATAGTTAATTAGAGGTTAATCCCGTGTTGACTAGGATTTGACCCAACACGGGGCCCGCTCGTCAGTGCCTGCTAGGAGGGTTAGTGGTGATTAACGCCTAATGATGGCTCCACGTCAGCATCGCCGTTTCAAGCGCCGGCGACCTCGCAGTGCGGCGGCAGCTCGCCGGGGTGGCGCTAGGGGCGACGGCTGGGCGCGCTGAGGGAACCACGAGGGAGCCCGTGCTCCCACGCATCCAGCGGTGGCAGCAACACGGCGCGGGGCTCTCGGTAGTGGCAGCGCAGGCGAGTTGGGCAGCGACCGGAGCTATGGCTTCGAGCGGGATGGTGCAGTGGTGCACGGCGAAGCAAACTGGGCACACCGTTGGGTCTACAGGGGCTGCAGGACCTCAACGACGTGCTCGGGCGCGAGTTCGGTGACCTGCAACGATGAAGGCGACAAGGACGCTGGTGGTGAGCTCACGGATGCGATGGCTAGCACAGTTAGAGCAGGCGCGCGAGCAAGAGGACGGGGAGGAAAAGAAGAGGAGCTCACAAGGGGCCGGCGGTGGTTTCAGCGGGCTCGGGGATGACCGGCAAGCGGCGAATCGTGCAACGATGGCCGCCAAAGCAGGGGACGGAGATGGTGGTGGTGGCGATGTTGCGGGGCTCCTGGGGTCTTCATCTTCGTCGTAGAGGGGCTTTGGGGCATGGCGGACCTCGGGGACAAGCTGGATAGGCAAGGGGGGCTCGATGGCCGCGGTGGTGACGAGCAGCGACGGCGAGCGCCGCTAGGGGAAGAAAGCAGAGGAGCAAGGGGAAGAGAGGTCCAAAGAGTGAGGGAGAAGCAGAGGGGGTCCCAGGGTGTCGTGGGCGGCACCGCACTGGCCAGGGGAGGCCAGGCAGGCAGCTGCGTGCCGGCACGCGCGGGTGCCGTGCTCGGCTTGCCTCTGCCAGTAGGCAGAGGTTGAAGACAGGTATGCCCCTGGTGGGCTGGGCCGCACAGTAGTGGGCCTCTGGGCTGTAGGTAAGCGCTAGGTAATCCTTCTCTCTCTCTCTCAATCTATTTCAGTTTTCTATTTATTTTGTTTTCTTTTGATTTGATTCACAACCCAAATCATTTAGTAGCTTCTAAAAATATTTATGTGGCTTGATGCAATATATTCAAAGCCACTCATAGGTTTTTTCAGAATTTTTGGACTTGCAATTCTATTATAGAAGAATTAAATCCAACTCAAATATTTATTGATTTAAATCCAAATGGCCAAAATAATTCCTCAAAAATGTTCCATATTTTTGGTTTGGACCAAAACCCTTGCCAAAAATATTAAACATCATTGAAGAGCATTTTGGAAACATTGGATGCATTTTCCAGGGTTATTTGCCCTTCTTTTAATTAAAATTTTTGAGGCTTTCAAATTTCCTCAATTCAAGTTTTCTTGAATTGAAACATGATGCATGGATGCAAATCCACTTTCTGCAACCAAATTCTAGGACTGTGACATTTATCTTCATGTTTTATGTTCAATGTTGATTTGGTTCATATATATTTGTGTTCTTGTGAGCATATGACAATCTGACAAACATTTAATCTGTTTTTAATGCTACATCCTTATTGCCTGAAAACCGGAGAAGCCGAAACGACCACCCGACAATCCAGGCATGCGTGGGAACATGGAACAACTTCCAATGTGTTGCATGTTTGCCACGTCTCCCTCAGATGTGAACCGCCAGGGGCACCTGAGTAATTGTGATGTGCTATCCCTTTCCTTATAAATACCCATCACATCGCGGTCAAAAATCCTTCTTCCACCTCCACACCTTGCTCAAAACCCTAGCGCCTCCGCTAGCTCTCGACGACGCTGGCGACGAAGCGCTTAGCTGTCACGACCTCATCGACACCATCCTCACGCCGGCCGCGAACCTCGTCTCCTCCGCCGTCGCCGTAGGTATCTTCCGTCACCAAGTTAGGGCACGGGAGATTGAACTGCTAGGCCTCCCACTCCGTTCTGTCTAGCAGTTCTTCATGTGGTAATTAAAACTCCTTTTTTCTGTCTTTTTGATCTGATAGATTCATACTTCTCTACCAAAAGTGGTTTCTATGCCTACAAAGTTGAATCTATCTTGTTCTGCATCTCATATTATGCCTAGTATATTCACTTATGCTTCAGTACAAGTTAGATTCCTCACTTGTACCTATTCTTGGATTCGTACAAATCTGGAACCAACTCTCATCAAATAAGTGAATGTCTTCGCGTTATGAGATGAATGCTTCAAACTGATTTATCTTCAAAATCTTCTGAGAATGCATATGACCTCTTCCCCTTCCCCCACACCTCTAATGCTGTCACAGGTACATGTCCATGGGAGAATCCCTTGGTTCTCATAGTCTACATTCATTTGCAGAATTCTTACAGAGTCACATCAATTCTCCTGAAGCCAGTTCCTGTCTGACCAGCCGTCGGAAGCCTTTGCACGTTCTGAAGCCATTCAGTTTAAGCTTCATGGCAACAGAGAAGTCAGCTAGAAAGGGCAGCAGACAGCGCCGTGGGAATACATCCAAATATTTGCCACCAGACCTGCATGAAATGTACAAGATAGATGCTGAAGAAACCTATGGTGCACGCAAAACTCGAATCCAATGGATTCAAAGATATTGGGCTGAGGAATGGTTTAAGTACAGATTTGTCACTGCTGAGTATGCTGAGACGAATGACATCAAGCAACCTTGGGGAGATATTTTATACAAAACTCTTCCACCCCAGTCCTTGTCTGAAGCTATTGATCAAGGCTTCTACCCATGCATGGTTCGCGGACCGCAGCCAGAGAATGTTGACCCATCCTCTCTACTATGGTGTCATGAAGACAATCTGTTCAAATACAACTTCAAGTTTGCCAAGGATTCTGCTGTGAAGAACAAAAAAGACTATGGACTCGACTTCAACCCCGGTCCATCT
The DNA here is from genome assembly GCF_018294505.1 of Triticum aestivum. Lineage (NCBI taxonomy): Eukaryota > Viridiplantae > Streptophyta > Magnoliopsida > Poales > Poaceae > Triticum > Triticum aestivum. The sequence continues at coordinate 667,904,327 of NC_057797.1, read as the reverse complement.
GCTCCTCGGGATGATGGCACCCATGAAGCCAATGAAAATAGAATAGGTCCCTTCTACAACCTCGAAGGACTCATCACTCACATTGCAGTTCAAGGGGCTGTTGTGGATCACTCAGCTGATGACGCAGATTCTGATGAAGCGCCAGCTCCACCTAAGCCACAGAAGCAGAAGAAATCAAAGGCTTCGAAACCCACTATCGCACCAAAAGCTTCATGTGTGAAGCCATTGGCAACTGCCCCTCCTGCATCCAGTATGCAATCTGAAGATCTCTCTCGCATCTCCAAGACGGAGAAGTCTATTCAGAAGAAGCCCATTCTGAGTTTTGGTCAAGCACTGACCCCAGCTGCCATTCTAAGGAACGAGAATGAAACCATTGATCTGTCTAGTGACGATGATCTTGGTGAAGATGCTCTTGAGCTGCTGATAAAGAGCAAACAAGAGGCGGAAATCTTCAATGATTTGTCTCTCTTTGATGTGGACATCCTGAACAATTTCATTGATGAGTGGTTTGCCAATCCGAATCTCAGCATTGATGATCTTCAACTGCACATTGGCATCAGTGTCACTTTCCATAGTGCCATTGCAAATGAGCTAGCTCTAGCTCAGAAGATAGTTGAGCTAAAGAACAAGATTGACCATGAAAAGGCTCAATTCAAGAAGCACATGGCCAAGCTCAATGTCACTGATGTTCAGAACTTCAAGAAGCTGCTGCATGATCTCAAGGAAGCGTTTCACAAGAAACGTGAAGAAGCAAAAGGTTCACAAGAGAGGATGAAACACCTCGCTGCAAAATGTGTTCAGGCTCACAATGAAGCTAAAAAGCGCAAAGCTCTTGGGCGTCCAGGCATCGACCCCAGGATGGCTGCCAAAAAGAAGAAGCCAACTATGACCCAAGCTAAAGCGTCAGGACAGGAGGCACCTCACATTGTCTTCCCTGCCAGCATGCCAGACTCGAAGCCTAAGGTCCCCATAGTTGCTTCAAAACTTAAGAAAACAAGGGCAGCAGAGGCCGAAGCCAGGAAACACAAGAACAAGAATGTCTCTGATGATGCTCCACTGAGAAAGAAGAATCGGGCTACTCCTTCAGAGCCCCTTCTTGTCGAGCCCCTCTCAGTTGCTCGTCCTGCATCCCACCACCAAGAGCGTCAGCTAGTACTTCACGAGCTTGCTTTCACATAGGCTCCTGAAGCTGAAGAAGTTCTAGCTGTTGACCCCACCACAGCTGAAGACATTGGTCCCCAAGACAATGTAGAAGATGATGTAGTTCTTCCTCAGATCGAGCACCAAAAGGTTGAAGGAAATATGCCCTAGAGGAAATAATAAAGTTATTATTTATTTCCTTATATCATGATAAATGTTTATTATTCATGCTAGAATTGTATTAACCGGAAACATAATACATGTGTGAATACATAAAAACAGAGTGTCACTAGTATGCCTCTACCTGACTAGCTTGTTGATCAAAGATGGTTATGTTTCCTAGCCATAGACATGATTTGTCATTTGATTAACAGGATCACATCATTAGGAGAATGATGTGATTGACTTGACCCATTCCGTTAGCTTAGTACACGATCGTTTAGTATTTTGCTATTGCTTTCTTCATGAATTATACATGTTCCTATGACTATGAGATTATGCAACTCTCATTTACCGGAGGAACACTTTGTGTGCTACCAAACTTCACAACGTAACTGGGTGATTATAAAGGTGCTCTACATGTGTCTCCAAAGGTACTTGTTGGGTTGGCGTATTTCGAGATTAGGTATTGTCGGAGAGGTATCTCTGGGCCCACTCGGTAATGCACATCACTTAAGCCTTGCAAGCATTGCAACTAATGAGTTAGTTGCAAGATGATGTATTACAGAACGAGTAAAGAGACTTGCCGGTAACGAGATTGAACTAGGTACGGAGATACCAACGATCGAATCTCGGGCAAGTAACATACCGATAACAAAGGGAACAATGTATGTTGTTATGCGGTCTGACCGATAAAGATCTTCGTAGAATATGTGGGAGCCAATATGAGCATCCAGGTTCCGCTATTGGTTATTGACCGGAGACGTGTCTCGGTCATGTCTACATAGTTCTCGAACCCGTATGGTCAGCACGCTTAACGTTTCGATGATAGCTATATTATGAGTTTATATGTTTTGATGTACCGAAGGTTGTTCAGAGTCCCGGATGTGATCATGGACATGATGAAGAGTATCAAAATGGACAAGACATAAAGATTGATATATTGGACGACTATATTCGGACACCGGAAGTGTTCCGGGTAATTTCGGAGAAAACCAGAGTGCCGGAGGGTTACCGGAACCCCCCCGGGAGAAGTAATGGGCATTATGTGCCTTAGTGGAGAGAGACAGGGCTGGCCTAGGGCAGTCCTTGTTGGAAATATGCCCTAGAGGCAATAATAAATTGATTATTATTATATTTCCTTGTTCATGATAATCATTTATTATCCATGCTAGAATTGTATTGATAGGAAACTCAGATACATGTGTGGATACATAGACAACACCATGTCCCTAGTAAGCCTCTAGTTGACTAGCTCGTTGGTCAATAGATGGTTACGGTTTCTTGACCATGGACATTGGATGTCGTTGATAACGGGATCACATCATTAGGAGAATGATGTGATGGACAAGACCCAATCCTAAGCATAGCACTAGATCGTGTAGTTCGTATGATAAAGCTTTTCTAATGTCAAGTATCATTTCCTTAGACCATGATATTGTGCAACTCCCGGATACCGTAGGAGTGCTTTGGGTGTGCCAAACGTCACAACGTAACTGGGTGGCTATAAAGGTACACTACGAGTATCTCCGAAAGTGTCTGTTGGGTTGGCACGAATCGAGACAGGGATTTGTCACTCCGTGTAAACGGAGAGGTATCTCTGGGCCCACTCGGTAGGACATCATCATAATGTGCACAATGTGATCAAGGAGTTGATCACGGGATGATGTGTTACGGAACGAGTAAAAGAGACTTGCCGGTAACGAGATTGAACAAGGTATCGGGATACCGATGATCGAATCTCGGGCAAGTATCGTACCGCTAGACAAAGGGAATTGTATACGGGATTGATTAAGTCCTTGACATCGTGGTTCATCTAATGAGATCATCGTGGAACATGTGGGAGCCAACATGGGTATCCAGATCCCGCTGTTGGTTATTGACCGGAGAGTCATCTCGGTCATGTCTGCATGTCTTACGAACCCATAGGGTCTACACACTTAAGGTTCGGTGACGCTAGGGTTATAGAGATATTAGTATGCGGTAACCCAAAAGTTGTTCGGAGTCCCGGATGAGATCCCGGATGTCACGAGGAGTTCCGGAATGGTCCGGAGGTAAAGAATTATATATAGGAAGTGCTATTTCGGCCATCGGGACAAGTTTCGGGGTCACCGGTATTGTACCGGGACGACCGGAAGGGTCCCGGGGGTCCACCGGGTGGGGCCACATGGGCTGTAGGGGGTGCGCCTTGGCCCATATGGGCCAAGGGCACCAGCCCCAAGAGGCCCATGCACCAAGAGAAGAGGGGAACGGAAGAGTCCTAAAAGGGGAAGGCACCTCCGAGGTGCCTTGGGGAGGATGGACTCCTCCCCCCCTTGGCCGCACCCTTCCTTGGAGGAAGGGGCAAGGCTGCGCCCTCCCCCTCTCCCTTGGCCCTATATATAGTGGGGGGGAGGGAGGGCAACCATACCTAAGCCCTGGCGCCTCCCTCTCCCTCCCATGACACATCTCCCTCCTCCCGCAGCGCTTGGCGAAGCCCTGTTGGAATCCCGCTACTTCCACCATGCCGTCGTGCTGCTGGATCTCCATCAACCTCTCCCTCCTCCTTGCTGGATCAAGGCGTGGGAGACTTCTCCGTTCCGTACGTGTGTTGAACGTGGAGGTGCCGTCCGTTCGGCGCTAGGATCATCGGTGATTTGGATCACGACAAGTACGACTCCATCAACCCCATTCTCTTGAACGCTTCCGCGCGCGATGTACAAGGGTATGTAGATCCAGTCCTCCCTCGTTGCTAGATGACTCCATAGATAGATCTTGGTGACACATAGGAAAATTTTGAATTTATGCTACGTTCCCCAATAGTCCTCGCACCCCTCCCCCTCTGGTCCGAATTAGACTAGGAGAGGGGCACCGCACATGGCTAAAAGATCAAACAGATCAAACAGATCTATCTACGTGTTGACGAAACTCTCCCTCAACAGATCAAACAGATCAAACAGATCAAACAGATCAAACAGATCAAACAGATCAAACAGATCAAACATCACCATCATCACCACGCCGTCGTGCTGACGAAACTCTCCCTCAACACTCGGCTGGATCGGAGTTCAATGGACGTCATCGGGCTGAACATGTGTTGAACTCGGAGGTGCCGTGTGTTCGGTACTTGATCGGTCGGATCGTGAAGACGTATGACTACATCAACCGCGTTGTGCTAACGCTTCCGCTTTCGGTCTACGAGGGTACGTGGACAATACTCTCCCCTCTCATTGCTATGCATCACCATGATCTTGCGTGTGCGTAGGAATTTTTTTTGAAATTACTACGTTCCCCAACAGTGATATCCGAGCCTGGTTTTATGTGTAGATCTTATATGCATGAGTAGAACACAAGTGAGTTGTGGGCGATATAAGTCATACTGCTTACCAGCATGTCATACTTTGGTTCGGCGGTATTGTTGGATGAAGCGGCCCGGACCGACATTATGCGTACGCTTACGCGAGACTGGTTCTACCGACGTGCTTTGCACATAGGTGGCTGGCGGGTGTCAGTTTCTCCAACTTTAGTTGAACCGAGTGTGGCTACACCCGGTCCTTACGAAGGTTAAAACAACACCAACTTGACAAACTATCGTTGTGGTTTTGATGCGTAGGTAAGAACGGTTCTTGCTAAGCCCAGTAGCACCCACGTAAAACTCGCAACAACAAAGTAGAGGACGTCTAACTTGTTTTTGCAGGGCATGTTGTGATGTGATATGGTCAAGACATGATGCTAAATTTTATTGTATCAGATGATCATGTTTTGTGACCGAGTTATCGGCAACTGGCAGGAGCCATATGGTTGTCGCTTTATTGTATGCAATGCAATCGCCCTGTAATGCTTTACTTTATCACTAAGCGGTAGCGATAGTCATAAAAGCATAAGATTGGTGAGACGACAATGATGCTACGATGGAGATCAAGGTGTCGCGCCGGTGACGATGGTGATCATGACGGTGCTTCGGGGATGGAGATCACAAGCACAAGATGATGATGGCCATATCATATCACTTATATTGATTGCATGTGATGTTTATCTTTTATGCATCTTATCTTTCTTTGATTGACGGTAGCATTATAAGATGATATCTCACTAAATTTCAAGATAAAAGTGTTCTCCCTGAGTATGCACTATTGCCAAAGTTCGTCGTGCCCAGACACCACGTGATGATCGAGTGTGATAAGCTCTACGTCCATCTACAACGGGTGCAAGCCAGTTTTGCACACGCAGAATACTCAGGTTAAACTTGATGAGCCTAGCATATGTAGATATGGCCTCGGAACACTGAGACCGAAAGGTCGAGCGTGAATCATATAGTAGATATGATCAACATAGTGATGTTCACCATTGAAAACTACTCCATTTCACGTGATGATCAGTTATGGTTTAGTTGATTTGGATCACGTGATCACTTAGACGATTAGAGGGATGTCTATCTAAGTGGGAGTTCTTAAGTAATATGATTAATTCAACTTTAATTTATCATGAACTTAGTCCTAGTAGTATTAGCATATCTATGTTGTAGATCAATAGCTCACGTTTAGCTCCCCTGTTATATTTTGAATATGTTCCTACAGAAAAATAAGTTGAAAAATGTTAGTAGCAATGATGCGGATTGGATCTGTGATCTAAGGTTTATCCTCATTGCTGCACAGAAGAATTATGTTCTTAATGCACCGCTAGGTGACAGACCTATTGCAGGAGCAGATGCAGACGCTATGAATGTTTGGCTAGCTCAATATGATGACTACTTGATAGTTTAGTGCACCATGCTTAACGGCTTAGAATCGGGACTTCAAAGACGTTTTGAACATCATGGACCATATGAGATGTTCTAGGAGTTCAAGTTAATATTTGAAGCAAATACCCGAGTTGAGAGATATGAAGTCTCCAACAAGTTCTGTAGCTAAAAGATGGAGAATAGCTCAAGCAGTGAGCATGTGCTCAGATTGTGTGGGTACTACGATCGCTTGAATCAAGTGGGACTTAATCTTCCAGATAAAATAGTGATTGATAGAATTCTCTAGACACCATCACCAAGTTACACTACTAGGAAAAGGCCTACTAATGGCGCACCAGTTTTGCCTACTAATGGCGCATCACTGGTGCACCATTAGTAGCACGCCACTAGTAATTTTTACTAATGGCGCACCACTGGTGCGCCATTAGTATCTGGTATACTAATGGCGCACCACCCAGTGCGCCATTAGTATATAACACCATGCGCCATTAGTGTGCCTCCCAGGGGCCATATTTAACCATGTGCTTTGGCACACTAATGGCACACTGCGGATAGATGTGCCATTAGTATACTTGGCATACTAATGGCGCACTCTGTCTTGATGCGACATTAGTATCCTTTGGCATACTAATGGCGCACTCTGTCTTGATGCGCCATTAGTATCGTTTGGCATACTAATGGCGCACCTTGTTGTGATGCGCCATTAGTATGAATATTTGGTTTTTTTACTTTTCTGATTTTTGCACAGGTTACAAAATATATTATTTGACAGAATATAGACAGTAGCACACAGCAACAGCAGATTCATCGAATACAATAGAAGATTAGTCTCCGAATACAATTCATCATATTAGTTTCCGAATTCAAAAGACCGAACAAAGATAAAACATTACAAGTCTCGAGACCGCGAGTATCGAGTTTGTCTTCACATTACAAGTCGATATCAATCATCTAAACTACCATCACATAGAAGAGAGCTGCGGTCATCACGATGAGCATCATCGCGATCAAACTGGTCTTCATCCAACGCTCCCTCCTCTCTCCCGCTAGATAGCAGGCGTATCTAGATTCGGCCTCCGCCCTAGTGGTGTACCCTTTGTAACTGTTACTACTGAAATGGGGAACCTATCTCCGACACGCCTCCCAGTCGTCGTAGACTCCGGGAACCTTACCCTTGTACACGACATACGACGGCATCTCTATGCACAAGCCAAACAACAGACAATACATACATACGCAATATATAATTATGCAACAAAACGATCGGAAGAGAAAAAAAAGACATTAATAGCACGATTCATGGTCCTACTAATAAAAAGCATCGATTACATCTAAGTTGAATGACTATCCAAACCAAAGAGACATACAATTCATTAAAGTTTAATTACAACATGAGCCAATCAATGTTTCAGAACTACACATCACTACTTTCGACTCGACTCATGGACAGGAGCGTGGATGAAGCCGCCGTCTGTCGTGATGGTCATGAAATCGCGGGCGTTGTTAGCCTGCATTTGTAGCATTCCGTTTATCTCAATGTTGGACGGTTGATATCTGAGGAAGAACTGCCCCGAGGTATGAAGGACATCTTGATGGATGATGTCCGCAAACTCCGACTGGATGTGAAAGAATTCTTGTCTAATGTCCGCGTCCTGGATTGCCGACAAGCTCGTGGCCCAATCTTTGAGATTATTTGGTAGCAGAAGGTGATGATGGTCCCTTACGATCGCCCGCATGTGATTAAGGGCGTAGTAGGCATCCTTCTGACCGCCAGGCGGCTGCTTGACGCAGCAGAACATCGTATTGTGGGTGAACACATGCTTGCCGTACTTATGAACTGCCCTGATGAAGGTGCCTCCAGATTTGGCGTAGCCAGGGAGAACATCATCAAGAACTTTCTTGATATTTGTGTAGTCTATCTTGGAGTTACGGTTCAGGTCGAAATACGTGGCCATGGAATATTTCGGGCTTAAGAGGATGAGTGTTCAATGTGTGTCACTGCACAGAACACGGAATGTTAGAAAAAACCGATCGAAATCTAAGAAATCATATGTTATGGGGTGGTTAAGGGATGACTTACTTGGGAAAGTAAGCCACAAGGAAGTTATCCTTATCTAGGTTTGCCAGAATGACGTCTTCGAGGTGTGAACTCGCGACTTGGCGGTCCCCAGTGCTGCTCAAGAGCTTGGCAAGCATTTAGGAGGGGTCGACGATCATGATGTCCGGGGTCTTGTCTCTAATGATCCGCATAACCATACTCGGCGAAAACAGCCGAACGAAGGTGTAGTGCAGCGGATGAAGGTTGAACATTGTTGGCGTTTTGCGAACGAGGGTCCCCAGACTTGCCTGCCTGCGGCCTGCGGCATGGCTCAAAAGGGGGCCCAGCACGGCCCATCTTCACCAACACAGACCTAAGACCCTCGCGAGGGGCCAAGCCTCGCGGGGTGAACGACGCGGAGCTTCCTCAGGCACGACCTCACTAGGCTGTCTCGCGAGGAGGCGGAGAGATCAAGGCGGGGTACCTCACGAGGTGCCCGTGACACAAGCCATGACTACCAAAGGCGCTAGGCGGGTGCCAACCCGCGCAGTGTCCTCCTTTCCTCTTCTGTGCAAAGGGGGCAAGCGCAGCCGCGGAGTACCGAGGCGTCAGGCAAATGTTGCCATTTCGGTGGAACAAGACCAGGACTAGGAGGACTGCAAGGCGGAGGTCATCGTGGAGCCCAAGACGGCGTCACCACCAGAGCTTTGTGCAGGCGAAGACTACTTTTGTCAGGATAGCTGGTACTAGCTGTCCCCCTTCAAATTAGCCCACCATTGTTGGCTCCCTTCCCGCTCGATATTTGGGAAGAGGACCAGGGCCTCTATAAATAAGACCAGCCACACACCGAACGAGGGGAGGAAAGGGTGACTGAACTCCTCCCAGCAGTTCATCGCCCCAGCCAAGAGCAGACCCTCGCGAGGCTGTTCTTCCTTGTATTGTTCATCATCATCAGCCCAAGAGGCAATCCACCACACCACACACTGGAGTAGGGTATTACACCACAACGGTGGCCCGAACCAGTATAAACCCTGTGTCATTCGTGTTGCTCTTTCCATAGCTTAGATCTTAGCGAGGCGGAGGGGTGCAAGTAGGTAGGAGGCAAAATCTCCGCGCGCACCCGAGTGTTCAAACCTCAAGGGTCTACCGAAACCCGAAATCCGACAAACATAGCAAAAATGTCATCAAACCTCAGGACGATGGCACCATCCACAAAGCCCTTGCCCTCTGGCACCTTGGCCACAAAAACCGGGTATGCCACATCATTCTCTCTGAGACACCGCTTCTCCAAAGAAAGAACACTGTCGTGCAGACTCCGCATAGCACCGGTTGCAGCAGTGAGCATATTTGTCGGTAGCATCGCCCTACCCGCCACATGCACCCTCCTCGAGATATCCTTATGTGAAGGTGGCCCGTACTGAGCACGGATCGTACTCGGTGCCGGCTGGCTCGCATCAGCGGCCTTTTTAGTCGGCCGTTTCTGGCCCTTCTTTTTGATCTGCTGTAATGGGACCGAGCTCTGCTCACAGACCGCCTTCATGAGCGTGCTGGGGCTGATAATATTTGGCACCTCCGCTATCTGAGGCTCGGTGAAGGCGGCAGCTGGAGGCGTCTCCTGAGAACTGAACGCCAGACGATGCCTGTTGCAATTGGGTTTCTCCGTCGTACCAGCTAGATCGCGGTCATCTTGTTTGGGTTCTTGAGAAGGAGGCCCGCAGAACTCGTCACCGTACCCATGTTTGGCAAAGTACTTATCGATGTTGGTAAATGTACCATCGTAATTGTCGTCGTCGTCCGGATCCTGTGCCATATGCATGTCCTGATCCTGTGCCATAGGGATGTCCGGCATGTCCGGTAGCGTTGCGGCGTTCTTGCCATGGCTTGCCGCCGGCACGACTGGCGGTCTTGTCTGTGGGGTGGTGTCCCCCGCCCCCAAACGAATCTGGCTCTTCGGCCAAAGCAAGGCACAGCTTACGCAGGCGCGGAGGGTCATCTCATCTTCTTCGTCGGCCCCAGCGGGTCGAATCGGAGGTAACAACTCGTCGCAGCCTAGCAGCACCTGAACCACTTCAACCCTATACATTGTGGGTGGCATCGGATTACCGTGGAACACGGGGTTGCATGGTTGAACGATTCTTCCCTTGGCGACATCGACCAACTCACCACCCACGAAGTGCAGGAGAGTACAAGGAACGTCGGCGGCACCCTGCGAAAACATGTAGGGCGTCAGGGATGCCCAGTCAAAGGCAAGGAGATGAAGTCCTCGGCCGAGAGGCTTAGTTACCGTGATGCCGTCGAGCTCGGCTAATGTCGAGGCACCGCCAACGGCAAGCGTGCAACTGACAGAGGGGCCGCTTGCTGGCGAGGTGCCGGCCGGCGTACACCCGGGTGCATTAAGCTCCAATGCCGGCGTCGGAGACACCAATCCCGCCGCCGCCGAAGACACCAATGGCGCTGCCGCCGTAGACACCAATACCACCGCCGCCGGAGACACCAATGGCGCCGCCTGCGCGTTGTGTGAGTTGCTGGCTGTGAAGCTAAGAATCGGGGGCGGCCCCTGTTGGCCACCCGAAATCCATGTCGTTATCCCATGAATCAAGGTAGGCATAATGCCGATAAGCGTCGATCCCAGTTGTTGTTGCACTTGCTCTTGGACCATCTCCGAAATCTGCGCCACTTGCGCCTTGAGTGCTTCAACCTCGCGCGACTGGCTTTCCGAGCTGGTCTTTTTCTCCTTTCGCCCACCAGCGCCATAGTATGACGACCATTTTGTGGACAAGCCTTTGCCGGCCACACGACCAGCTGATGTCGGCTTATTGAGCTTATCCATGTTTTTCATTACGTTCAATGCCCTATTCAAAGGGGTGTCGAAAGGGGAGCTCTGAGACGACCCCACGCTACTGCTTTCTTTGTCCTGCGGAAGGAACATGAACCATTTAGAAATATTGGGGATTAATTAGAATGCAACCATATGGAGCTAATTACGCGGGGATGTATTCCTTACCAGAACAAGATCAAGCTCCTTGGTCTTCGGATCCGTGGTAAGCTCCTTTGTTACCGGGTCCTCCTTGTACCGGGCCTTGAGAAAGTTCCTGGTCTGCTTGTCACTGTATTTCTCGAAGCGGGGCGGTAGGCCTTGCTCGGCACGCTCCGCGTCCTCCTTGTCCCATACAGGCTCCGCTACTCTATAACCGCCGAGACCGAGTTGGTGGACCCCTATGTTTAACTGCCGCAGTTCTTTCCCCCACTGACTTGATTCGGAGGTTGTGGGGCTCTCGCACTTGATCTTGAACTCCTTGTAGTCATCTTCGCTCATCAAAGGATATTTCGCCTTGATCTTCTCATAACTATCACCTTTGTCAATCATTGCCTTCACCGTGCTTTTCCAAGTAGACAGGGCCGTGCTCATCGTCGTGAGGGCGGCACCGTTCAGTTTATTACACGAGAGGCGTGTGTTTGCGAACTTAGCGGGGAACTTCTATCGTTCGTGTAGCTTCGTGAAGAGGAGGATGCGCAAATTCCCTCGGTCCTTATGCCTTAGGTTCTCGGTGTTGATCGAGGCGTTGCTCCGGAGAATGCACCCGAGCTGAATCGAGTACCCCTTTAATCGGATGCCCGTCGGAGTTCACTTCAATAAATTCCTCCCTGACGGTGCCGAGCACGTTCGGGCGCCAGTCCTTCAGTTGCCTCTTCGGTTGGCTGCCATCTGTTTGTGCGCTGCCATCATTAGTGGTGGCATCCGCGGCGCCATCATCAGTGGTGTCATCCCCGACGCCACTAGGGGTTGTGTAGTCAGGATCGGTGTCTTCCGCGGCGTCCTCATAGCGGTGAGGTTCTTCCTCCAACTCCTGGGACAACTCCCAGAATTGCTTGCCGCCCGAACCGTCGGCCTCATTGTTGTGGGCCATGTTTCACTCAAAATAGGAAAAAAGTTTGGTCAAAAAGTTGGTTATTGTCAAGGAACAAGATCATGGTCTCATCATTTAGGGTTTGTCGACATCGAGGCATCCTAAAAAGCTAAGCTTTTATCAATTTGGGTTTGTCGACGCCGAGGCACCCTAAAAGCCTAAGCATACATCATTTAGGTTCTCAACGACACCGAGGCACCCTAAAAGCCAAGGTTTCATTATTTAGGGTTTGTCGACGCCGAGGCACCCTAAATGCTAAGTTTTCATCATTTAGGGTTTATCGATGCTGAGGCACCCTAGGTTGGGCCTAATCACTTGGCACTAATCAGTTGGCTCTATTGCCACCTATGTTGGGTTTGTCATCTAGGGTTTATCGATGCTAAGGAGAATTTCTATGTTGGGCCTAATCATTTGTCTCTATTGCCACCTATGGTTTAATGCAGCAAGAATAAAGGGGCAGTTGATCCTACTTAATTAAGTACTAAGATACCCCGGCCCATGCATTAGTAGCAAGTACCTCATATGTCCGATTTTTAGCAAAGTCATGCTTAAATTCACGGAAAATTTCAGCATGACCTTTGCTGAAAATAGGACATATGGAGTACCCGAATTTGCCGGAACGGAAGTTAATCGACATTCTGGCAAACTCAAGGGCCTCTCGGGGTACCTGCAAAATCATCACGATACGAAGGGCCTCTCAAGGGCCTCAAGCAGCAGCGGCGTCTCCCAGGACCCCATTTTTTGCTAAATTTCTTTGAGCAACAATTAGAGTAGAAAATTCAGCATATTTCTATACAATTTTTTACACATAAGATAGAAATGTAGTGCTGAAAGTTTAATGCTTACAAAAGACTTGCTGAAATAGTGAAAAATATGGAGTCACCAAGCTGGCTAAGAAACTCCCAAAGTCCACTAGCAAATCCAAGATCTAATCCTGTTACACACATCATAACAATTTAAGATAATTGGGATAAGGATAGTAGGAAATGAAAAAGAAAGAGCTCAAACAACAATCACAACAGAAAAATAATAAAAACCTAGTCCTAGAAGAAAATGAATCCTAAAAGAAAAGAAATCCTAAAATCTGGAGCAAGCCCTAGCAGTAGTAGTCCAACTGGATGGCCACCACTACTACTCCTATCTCTGTTTAGCATCATCCACACGATAGTCCATTGGAATTTTGTTTGACACAACTGAACAGCTCCACTACATACATACTAGCCACTCTAAAACTTGTTTAAATCATTCACCCAACTCTAATCAATTCACCCAACTCTAATCAATTCAACTACGAGTTGTTGATTCAACAACCTACAAACTGATGACAAATTTATCTTCCATGACCACATCCAGGAACAGTTCTATTACAACACAATATTTCAGTGAAACACACAAAAGAAAACAATTCCTGTAATACATTGTTAACAGGGCATGTATTTTACTCCTACAGCAAGAACAACAACCCTGGGGGAAACACATGCTCAAAAATCAAAAGCTTCTGCAATAAATAAATAAAGACAATTCCCAAAACTTGCTAGTAAAATAGTACTATGTGTACTAGAGGAGTCTTGTCAGGCACACAGATGCATATTCAGAAACCAAAACAATGATAAGTATAGGCAAGTGTAACTGGTCACTGAAGTAGCTCATGTCATTGCTTCTATCTGTCATGGAATGGTTTTCTGTAACAAATACAATTCAGTTGAGTTTTAAGGTTGACTAATTGCGCCCTTGTAAGTGCCTAGCAAACAGACTACAGGAATGGCATAAAGAAAGGAACATGCCAATGCACTCCAGGTTTTGCAGCAAGTTGTACTTAAAATATTCACCTTAGACAATCCATGACTGTGTATTGCGTTAGGTAATGCAAACAAGAACAGAAGGCAACTTTGCTTATATAGAAATGTTGGCAAATGCAAACTCCCAAGTCTAACCAGGAAGCATCAGACGCCGATGCATAACACTGCTCACTTGCTTACACACACTACCGCCCCAAAATTTAGAACATAACCTAGTACTTGGCGCGTCGGCTCAATCAAGCATGGGGTGAAGCAAGGGGAAGAGGAGAGGGGAGGGGCACCTGCGCAGGGGCCGGGTAGTGACGGACGGCGGCCAGGTTGCACGGGCGACGGACGGTGGAGGCAAAGCCGCTCGGCAAAACAGAAGGCGGTGGCGACGGCGAGATGG